>NW_027514617.1:0-158391 GCF_048772815.1 Callospermophilus lateralis
TGCTAGCTTCTTGAAACTTGACACAATAAAGTAGTTCTACGTTCTATCTCTAAGGTTTGTTTCTCTTGATGTAGCCTTAAGCAGAGACTGGCCAATAAACACTTTCAATGAAAGGCGTGGTTAAGCTTCCAAAAAACTACCGTCTCCTGAAATCTCAACATACATTTTTTCATCCAATCTTCATGATTCTTTCAAGTATTGATCAGTACACCAATCAAACGTGGATGCCCAAGTTTTGTTCTTCTAGGTTGTAGCATTCGTTTTGCAGGAACAGTTAGAAATTATAGGTTTCACTCTGTTTTCTCCTATATTGACAGATGCAGTTAGAAACTCTAAATCAAACACGGTTTGTGCTAGCTTCTTGAAACTTGACACAATAAAGTACTTCTACGTTCTATCACTAAGGTTTGTTTCCTCTTGTATCCTAAAGCTGGGACTGGCAGTAACCCTTATACTGAACGGGGTTACAAAACTTCAAACACACTTGAGTCTCCTGAAATCTCAACATATATTTTTTCATCCAATCTTCATGATACTTTCAAGTAATGAACAGTACACCAATCCCACTTGGATGCCAAAGTTAGTTCTCTAGATTGAAGCATTCTTTTAGTAACATTTTGAGTTTTTAGGTTTCACTCTGTTTTCTCCTATATTGACAAATGTAGTTCGAACTCTAAATCAAACACGGTTTGTGCTAGCTTCTTGAAACTTGAAACAGTAAAGTAGTTCTACATTCTATTTTTACTTTTTGTTTCCTCTGGATGTAGACCTAAGCAGAGACTGACGAAAGACACATTCAATGAAAGGCGTTGTTAGGCTGCCAAAATACTACAGGCTTCTGAAATCTCAACATATTTTTTTTTCCGACCTTCATGACAATTTCAAGTAATGAGCAGTACACCAATAAAACGTGGATGTTCAAGTTCCGTTCTCCTAGCTTGAAGCATTCGTTTGCAGTAACAGTTTGAATTTTTAGTTTTCACTCTGTTTTCTCCTATATTGACAGATGCAGTTTCGAAATCTAAATCAAACATGGTTTGTGCTAGCTTCTTGAAACTTGACACAATAAAGTAGTTCTACGTTCTATCTCTAAGGTTTGTTTCCTCTTGTATCCTAAAGCTGGGACTGGCGAATAACACTTATACTGAAAGGGGTTGCCAAACTTCCAACATACTAGAGTCTCGTGAAATCTCAACATATATTTTTTATCCAATCTTCATAATACTTTCAAGTAATGATCAGTACACCAATCCCACTTGGATGCCAAAGTTTAGTTCTCCTAGATTGAAGCATTCTTTTGGAGTAACAGTTTGAGTTTTTAGGTTTCACTCTGTTTTCTCCTATATTGACAAATGTAGTTCGAACTCTAAATCAAACACGGTTTGTGCTAGCTTCTTGAAACTTGAAACAGTAAAGTAGTTCTACATTCTATTTTTATTTTTTGTTTCCTCTGGATGTAGACCTAAGCAGAGACTGTCGAAAGACACATTCAATGAAAGGCGTTGTTAGGCTGACAAAATACTACAGGCTCCTGAAATCTCAACATATTTTTTTTTCCGACCTTAATGATAATTTCAAGTAATGAGCAGTACACCAATAAAACGTGGATGTTCAACTTCCGTTCTCCTAGGTTGAAGCATTCGTTTGCAGTAACAGTTTGAATTTTAAGTTTTCACTCTGTTTTCTCCTATATTGACAGATGCAGTTCGAACTCTAAATCAACATGGTTGGTGCTAGCTTCTTGAAACTTGACACAATAAAGTAGTTCTACGTTCTATCTCTGAGGTTTGTTTCCTCTTGATGTAGCCTTAAGCAGAGACTGGCGAATAACACTTTCAATGAAAGGCGTTGTTAAGCTTCCAAAAAGCTACCGTCTCCTGAAATCTCAACATACATTTTTTCATCCAATCTTCATGATTCTTTCAAGTATTGATCAGTACACACAATCAAACGTGGATGCCCAAGTTTTGTCTTCTAGGTTGTAGCATTCGTTTGCAGGAACAGTTAGAAATTATAGGTTTCACTCTGTTTTCTCCTATATTGACAGATGCAGTTAGAACTCTAAATCAAACACGGTTTGTGCTAGCTTCTTGAAACTTGACACATTAAAGTAATTCTACGTTCTATCTCTAAGGTTTGTTTCCTCTTGTATCCTAAAGCTGGGACTGGCGAATAACACTTATACTGAAAGGGGTTGCCAAACTTCCAACATACTAGATTCTCCTGAAATCTCAACATATATTTTTCATCCAATCTTCATGATACTTCAAGTAATGATCAGTACACCAATCCCACTTGGATGCCAAAGTTTAGTTCTCCTAGATTGAAGCATTCTTTTGGAGTAACAGTTTGAATTTTTAGGTTTCACTCTGTTTTCTCCTATATTGACCAATGTAGTTCGAACTCTAAATCAAACACGGTTTGTGTAGCTTCTTGAAACTTGAACAGTAAAGTAGTCTACATTCTATTTTTACTTTTTGTTTCCTCTGGATGTAGACCTAAGCAGAGACTCACGAAAGACACATTCAATGAAAGGCGTTGTTAGGCTGCCAAAATACTACAGGCTCCTGAAATCTCAACATATTTTTTTTTCTGACCTTCATGATAATTTCAAGTAATGAGCAGTACACCAATAAATCGTGGATGTTCAAGTTCCGTTCTCCTAGGTTGAAGCATTCGTTTGCAGTAACAGTTTGAATTTTTAGTTTTCATTCTGTTTTCTCCTATATTGACAGATGCAGTTCGAACTCTAAATCAAACATGGTTTGTGCTAGCTTCTTGAAACTTGACACAATAAAGTAGTTCTACGTTCTATCTCTAAGGTTTGTTTCCTCTTGATGTAGCCTTAAGCAGAGACTGGCGAATAACACTTTCAATGAAAGGCGTTGTTAAGCTTCCAAAAAACTACCGTCTCCTGAAATCTCAACATACATTTTTTCATACAATCTTCATGATTCTTTCAAGTATTGATCAGTACACCAATCAAACGTGGATGCCCAAGTTTTGTTCTTCTAGGTTGTTAGCATTCGTTTGCAGGAACAGTTAGAAATTATAGGTTTCACTCTGTTTTCTCCTATATTGACAGATGCAGTTTAGAACTCTAAATCAAACACGGTTGTGCTAACTTCTTGAAACTTGAAACAGTAAAGTAGTTCTACATTCTATTTTCATTTTTGTTTCCTCTGGATGTAGACCTAAGCAGAGACTGACGAAAGACACATTCAATGAAAGGCGCTGTTAGGCTGCCAAAATACTACAGTCTCCTGAAATCTCAACATATTTTTTTCCGACCTTCATGATAATTTCATGTAATCAGCAGTACACCAATAAAACGTGGATGTTCAAGTTTCGTTCTCCTAGGTTGAAGCATTCGTTTGCAGTAACAGTTTGAATTTTTAGTAGCTTTTGCTACTCTGTTTTCTCCTATATTGACAGATGCAGTTCGAACTCTAAATCAAACATGGTTTGTGCTAGCTTCTTGAAACTTGACAGAATGAAGTAGTTCTACGTTCTATCTCTAAGGTTTGTTTCCTCTTGACTTAGCCTTAAGCAGAGACTGGCGAATAACACTTTCAATAAAAGGCGTTTTTAAGCTTCCAAAAAACTACCGTCTCCTGAAATCTCAACATATATTTTTTCATCCAATCTTCATGATTCTTTCAAGTATTGATCAGTACACCAATCAAACGTGGATGCCCAAGTTTTGTTCTTCTACGTTGTAGCATTCGTTTTCAGGAACAGTTAGAATTTATAGGTTTCACTCTGTTTTCTCCTATACTGACAGATGCAGTTAGAACTCTAAATCAAACACGGTTTGTGCTAGCTTCTTGAAACTTGAAACAGTAAAGTAGTTCTACGTTCTATCTTTAAGGTTTGTTTCCTCTTGTATCCTAAAGCTGGGACTGGCGAATAACACTTATACTGAAAGGGGTTGCCAAACTTCCAACACACTAGAGTCTCCTGAAATCTCAACATATATTTTTTCATCCAATCTTCATGATACTTTCAAGTAATGATCAGTACACCAATCCCACTTGGATGCCAAAGTTTAGTTCTCCTAGATTGAAGCACTCTTTTGGAGTAACAGTTTGAGTTTTTAGGTTTCACTCTGTTTTCTCCTATATTGACAAATGTAGTTCGAACTCTAAATCAAACACGGTTTGTGCTAGCTTCTTGAAACTTGAAACAGTAAAGTAGTTCTACATTCTATTTTTACTTTTTGTTTCCTCTGGATGTAGACCTAAGCAGAGACTGACGAAAGACACATTCAATGAAAGGCGTTGGTAGGCTGCCAAAATACTACAGGCTCCTGAAATCTCAACATATTTTTTTTTTTACCTTCATGATGATTTCAAGTAATGAGCAGTACACCAATAAAACGTGGATGTTCAAGTTTCGTTCTCCTAGCTTGAAGCATTCGTTTGCAGTAACAGTTTGAATTTCTAGTTTTCACTCTGTTTTCTCCTATATTGACAGATGCAGTTCGAACTCTAAATCAAACATGGTTTGTGCTAGCTTCTTGAAACTTGACACAATAAAGTAGTTCTACGTTCTATCTCTAAGGTTTGTTTCCTCTTGATGTAGCCTTAAGCAGAGACTGGCCAATAAACACTTTCAATGAAAGGCGTGGTTAAGCTTCCAAAAAACTACCGTCTCCTGAAATCTCAATATACATTTTTTCATCCAATCTTCATGATTCTTTCAAGTATTGATCAGTACACCAATCAAAAGTGGATGCCCAAGTTTTGTTCTTCTAGGTTGTAGCATTCGTTTGCAGGAACACTTAGAAATTATAGGTTTCACTCTGTTTTCTCCTATATTGACAGATGCAGTTAGAACTCTAAATCAAACACGGTTTGTGCTAGCTTCTTGAAACTTGACACAATAAAGTACTTCTACGTTCTATCACTAAGGTTTGTTTCCTCTTGTATCCTAAAGCTGGGACTGGCGAATAACACTTATACTGAAACGGGTACAAACTTCCAACACACTTGAGTCTCCTGAAATCTCAACATATATTTTTTCATCCAATCTTCATGATACTTTCAAGTAATGATCAGTACACCAATCCCACTTGGATGCCAAAGTTTAGTTCTCCTAGATTGAAGCATTCTTTTGGAGTAACAGTTTGAATTTTTAGGTTTCACTCTGTTTTCTCCTATATTGACAAATGTAGTTCGAACTCTAAATCAAACACGGTTTGTGCTAGCTTCTTGAAACTTGAAACAGTAAAGTAGTTCTACATTCTATTTTCATTTTTTGTTTCCTCTGGATGTAGACCTAAGCAGAGACTGACGAAAGACACATTCAATGAAAGGCGTTGTTAGACTGCCAAAATACTACAGTCTCCTGAAATCTCAACATATTTTTTTTCCGACCTTCATGATAATTTCATGTAATCAGCAGTACACCAATAAAACGTGGATGTTCAAGTTTCGTTCTCCTAGGTTGAAGCATTCGTTTGCAGTAACAGTTTGAATTTTTAGTTTTCACTCTGTTTTCTCCTATATTGACAGATGCAGTTCGAACTCTAAATCAAACATGGTTTGTGCTAGCTTCTTGAAACTTGACACAATGAAGTAGTTCTACGTTCTATCTCTAAGTTTTGTTTCCTCTTGATGTAGCCTTAAGCAGAGACTGGCGAATAACACTTTCAATGAAAGGCGTTGTTAAGCTTCCAAAAAACTACCGTCTCCTGAAATCTCAATATACATTTTTTCATCCAATCTTCATGATTCTTTCAAGTATTGATCAGTACACCAATCAAACGTGGATGCCCAAGTTTTGTTCTTCTAGGTTGTAGCATTCGTTTGCAGGAACAGTTAGAAATTATAGGTTTCACTCTGTTTTCTCCTATATTGACAGATGCAGTTAGAACTCTAAATCAAACACGGTTTGTGCTAGCTTCTTGAAACTTGACACATTAAAGTAGTTCTACGTTCTATCTCTAAGGTTTGTTTCCTCTTGTATCCTAAAGCTGGGACTGGCGAATAACACTTATACTGAAAGGGGTTGCCAAACTTCCAACATACTAGAGTCTCGTGAAATCTCAACATATATTTTTTCATCCAATCTTCATGATACTTTCAAGTAATGATCAGTACACCAATCCCACTTGGATGCCAAAGTTTAGTTCTCCTAGATTGAAGCATTCTTTTGGAGTAACAGTTTGAATTTTTAGGTTTCACTCTGTTTTCTCCTATATTGACAAATGTAGTTCGAACTCTAAATCAAACACGGTTTGTGCTAGCTTCTTGAAACTTGAAACAGTAAAGTAGTTCTACATTCTATTTTTACTTTTTGTTTCCTCTGGATGTAGACCTAAGCAGAGACTGACGAAAGACACATTCAATGAAAGGCATTGTTAGGCTGCCAAAATACTACAGGCTCCTGAAATCTCAACATATTTTTTTTCCGACCTTCATGATAATTTCAAGTAATGAGCAGTACACCAATAAAACGTGGATGTTCAAGTTTCATTCTCCTAGGTTGAAGCATTCGTTTGCAGTAACAGTTTGAATTTTTAGTTTTCACTCTGTTTTCTCCTATATTGACAGATGCAGTTCGAAATCTAAATCAAACATGGTTGGTGCTAGCTTCTTGAAACTTGACACAATAAAGTAGTTCTACGTTCTATCTCTGAGGTTTGTTTCCTCTTGATGTAGCCTTAAGCAGAGACTGGCGAATAACACTTTCAATGAAAGGCGTTGTTAAGCTTCCAAAAAACTACCGTCTCCTGAAATCTCAACATACATTTTTTTCATCCAATCTTCATGATTCTTTCAAGTATTGATCAGTACACCAATCAAACGTGGATGCCCAAGTTTTGTTCTTCTAGGTTGTAGCATTCGTTTGCAGGAACAGTTAGAAATTATAGGTTTCACTCTGTTTTCTCCTATATTGACAGATGCAGTTAGAACTCTAAATCAAACACGGTTTGTGCTAGCTTCTTGAAACTTGACACAATAAAGTAATTCTACGTTCTATCTCTAAGGTTTGTTTCCTCTTGTATCCTAAAGCTGGGACTGGCGAATAACACTTATACTGAAAGGGGTTGCCAAACTTCCAACACACTAGAGTCTCCTGAAATCTCAACATATATTTTTTCATCCAAACTTCATGATACTTTCAAGTAATGATCAGTACACCAATCCCACTTGGATGCCAAAGTTTAGTTCTCCGAGATTGAAGCATTCTTTTGGAGTAACAGTTTGAATTTTTAGGTTTCACTCTGTTTTCTCCTATATTGACCAATGTAGTTCGAACTCTAAATCAAACACGGTTTGTGGTAGCTTCTTGAAACTTGAAACAGTAAAGTAGTCTACATTCTATTTTTACTTTTTGTTTCCTCTGGATGTAGACCTAAGCAGAGACTCACGAAAGACACATTCAATGAAAGGCGTTGTTAGGCTGCCAAAATACTACAGGCTCCTGAAATCTCAACATATTTTTTTTTCTGACCTTCATGATAATTTCAAGTAATGAGCAGTACACCAATAAAACGTGGATGTTCAAGTTTCATTCTCCCAGGTTGAAGCATTCGTTTGCAGTAACAGTTTGAATTTTAAGTTTTCACTCTGTTTTCTCCTATATTGACAGATGCAGTTCGAACTCTAAATCAAACATGGTTTGTGCTAGCTTCTTGAAACTTGACACAATAAAGTAGTTCTACGTTCTATCTCTAAGGTTTGTTTCCTCTTGTATCCTAAAGCTGGGACTGGCGAATAACACTTATACTGAAAGGGGTTGCCAAACTTCCAACATACTAGAGTCTCGTGAAATCTCAACATATATTTTTTCATCCAATCTTCATAATACTTTCAAGTAATGATCAGTACACCAATCCCACTTGGATGCCAAAGTTTAGTTCTCCTAGATTGAAGCATTCTTTTGGAGTAACAGTTTGAATTTTTAGGTTTCACTCTGTTTTTTTCTATATTGACAAATGTAGTTCGAACTCTAAATCAAACACGGTTTGTGCTAGCTTCTTGAAACTTGAAACCGTAAAGTACTTCTACATTCTCTTTTTACTTTTTGTTTCCTCTGGATGTAGACCTAAGCAGAGACTGACGAAAGACACATTCAATGAAAGGCGTTGTTAGGCTGCCAAAATACTACAGGCTCCTGAAATCTCAACATATTTTTTTTCCGACCTTAATGATAATTTCAAGTAATGAGCAGTACACCAATTAAACGTGGATGTTCAACTTCTGTTCTCCTAGGTTGAAGCATTCGTTTGCAGTAACAGTTTGAATTTTAAGTTTTCACTCTGTTTTCTCCTATATTGACAGATGCAGTTCGAACTCTAAATCAAACATGGTTTGTGCTAGCTTCTTGAAACTTGACACAATAAAGTAGTTCTACGTTCTATCTCTAAGGTTTGTTTCCTCTTGATGTAGCCTTAAGCAGAGACTGGCGAATAACACTTTCAATGAAAGGCGTTGTTAAGCTTCCAAAAAACTACCGTCTCCTGAAATCTCAATATACATTTTTTCATCCAATCTTCATGATTCTTTCAAGTATTGATCAGTACACCAATCAAACGTGGATGCCCAAGTTTTGTTCTTCTAGGTTGTAGCATTCGTTTGCAGGAACAGTTAGAAATTATAGGTTTCACTCTGTTTTCTCCTATATTGACAGATGCAGTTAGAACTCTAAATCAAACACGGTTTGTGCTAGCTTCTTGAAACTTGACACATTAAAGTAGTTCTACGTTCTATCTCTAAGGTTTGTTTCCTCTTGTATCCTAAAGCTGGGACTGGCGAATAACACTTATACTGAAAGGGGTTGCCAAACTTCCAACATACTAGAGTCTCCTGAAATCTCAACATATATTTTTTCATCCAATCTTCATGATACTTTCAAGTAATGATCAGTACACCAATCCCACTTGGATGCCAAAGTTTAGTTCTCCTAGATTGAAGCATTCTTTTGGAGTAACAGTTTGAATTTTTAGGTTTCACTCTGTTTTCTCCTATATTGACAAAAGTAGTTCGAACTCTAAATCAAACACGGTTTGTGCTAGCTTCTTGACACTTGAAACAGTAAAGTAGTTCTACATTCTATTTTTACTTTTTGTTTCCTCTGGATGTAGACCTAAGCAGAGACTGACGAAAGACACATTCAATGAAAGGCATTGTTAGGCTGCCAAAATACTACAGGCTCCTGAAATCTCAACATATTTTTTTTCCGAACTTCATGATAATTTCAAGTAATGAGCAGTACACCAATAAAACGTGGATGTTCAAGTTTCATTCTCCCAGGTTGAAGCATTCGTTTGCAGTAACAGTTTGAATTTTAAGTTTTCACTCTGTTTTCTCCTATATTGACAGATGCAGTTCGAACTCTAAATCAAACATGGTTTGTGCTAGCTTCTTGAAACTTGACACAATAAAGTAGTTCTACGTTCTATCTCTAAGGTTTGTTTCCTCTTGATGTAGCCTTAAGCAGAGACTGGCCAATAAACACTTTCAATGAAAGGCGTGGTTAAGCTTCCAAAAAACTACCGTCTCCTGAAATCTCAACATACATTTTTTCATCCAATCTTCATGATTCTTTCAAGTATTGATCAGTACACCAATCAAACGTGGATGCCCAAGTTTTGTTCTTCTAGGTTTTAGCATTCGTTTGCAGGAACAGTTAGAAATTATAGGTTTCACTCTGTTTTCTCCTATATTGACAGATGCAGTTAGAACTCTAAATCAAACACGGTTTGTGCTAGCTTCTTGAAACTTGACACAATAAAGTACTTCTACGTTCTATCACTAAGGTTTGTTTCATCTTGTATCCTAAAGCTGGGACTGGCGAGTAACACTTATACTGAACGGGGTTACAAAACTTCAAACACACTTGAGTCTCCTGAAATCTCAACATATATTTTTTCATCCAATCTTCATGATACTTTCAAGTAATGAACAGTACACCAATCCCACTTGGATGCCAAAGTTTAGTTCTCCTAGATTGAAGCATTCTTTTGGAGTAACAGTTTGAGTTTTTAGGTTTCACTCTGTTTTCTGCTATATTGACAAATGTAGTTCGAACTCTAAATCAAACACGGTTTGTGCTAGCTTCTTGAAACTTGAAACAGTAAAGTAGTTCTACATTCTATTTTTACTTTTTGTTTCCTCTGGATGTAGACCTAAGCAGAGACTGACGAAAGACACATTCAATGAAAGGCGTTGTTAGGCTGCCAAAATACTACAGGCTTCTAAAATCTCAACATATTTTTTTTTCCGACCTTCATGACAATTTCAAGTAATGAGCAGTACACCAATAAAACGTGGATGTTCAAGTTCCGTTCTCCTAGCTTGAAGCATTCGTTTGCAGTAACAGTTTGAATTTTTAGTTTTCACTCTGTTTTCTCCTATATTGACAGATGCAGTTCGAAATCTAAATCAAACATGGTTTGTGCTAGCTTCTTGAAACTTGACACAATAAAGTAGTTCTACGTTCTATCTCTAAGGTTTGTTTCCTCTTGTATCCTAAAGCTGGGACTGGCGAATAACACTTATACTGAAAGGGGTTGCCAAACTTCCAACATACTAGAGTCTCGTGAAATCTCAACATATATTTTTTCATCCAATCTTCATAATACTTTCAAGTAATGATCAGTACACCAATCCCACTTGGATGCCAAAGTTTAGTTCTCCTAGATTGAAGCATTCTTTTGGAGTAACAGTTTGAATTTTTAGGTTTCACTCTGTTTTCTCCTATATTGACAAATGTAGTTCGAACTCTAAATCAAACACGGTTTGTGCTAGCTTCTTGAAACTTGAAACAGTAAAGTAGTTCTACATTCTATTTTTTATTTTTTGTTTCCTCTGGATGTAGACCTAAGCAGAGACTGACGAAAGACACATTCAATGAAAGGCGTTGTTAGGCTGCCAAAATACTACAGTCTCCTGAAATCTCAACATATTTTTTTTTCCGACCTTCATGATGATTTCAAGTAATGAGCAGTACACCAATAAAACGTGGATGTTCAAGTTTCGTTCTCCTAGCTTGAAGCATTCGTTTGCAGTAACATTTTGAATTTTTAGTTTTCACTCTGTTTTCTCCTATATTGACAGATGCAGTTCGAACTCTAAATCAAACATGGTTTGTGCTAGCTTCTTGAAACTTGACACAATAAAGTAGTTCTACGTTCTATCTCTAAGGTTTGTTTCCTCTTGATGTAGCCTTAAGCAGAGACTGGCGAATAACACTTTCAATGAAAGGCGTTGTTAAGCTGCCAAAAAACTACCGTCTCCTAAAATCTCAACATATATTTTTTCATCCAATCTTCATGATTCTTTCAAGTATTGATCAGTACACCAATCAAATGTGATTGCCCAAGTTTTGTTCTTCTAGGTTGTAGCATTCGTTTGCAGGAACAGTTAGAAATTATAGGTTTCACTCTGTTTTCTCCTATATTGACAGATGCAGTTAGAACTCTAAATCAAACACGGTTTGTGCTAGCTTCTTGAAACTTGACACAATAAAGTAGTTCTACGTTCTATCTCTAAGGTTTGTTTCCTCTTGTATCCTAAAGCTGGGACTGGCGAATAACACTTATAATGAAAGGGGTTGCCAAACTTCCAACACACTAGAGTCTCCTGAAATCTCAACATATATTTTTTCATCCAATCTTCATGATTCTTTCAAGTATTGATCAGTACACCAATCAAACGTGGATGCCCAAGTTTTGTTCTTCTAGGTTGTAGCATTCGTTTGCAGGAACAGTTAGAAATTATAGGTTTCACTCTGTTTTCTCCTATATTGACAGATGCAGTTAGAACTCTAAATCAAACACGGTTTGTGCTAGCTTCTTGATACTTGACTCAATAAAGTAGTTCTACGTTCTATCTCTAAGGTTTGTTTCCTCTTGTATCCTAAAGCTGGGACTGGCGAATAACACTTATACTGAAAGGGGTTGCCAAACTTCCAACACACTAGAGTCTCCTGAAATCTCAACATATTTTTTCATCCAATCTTCTTGATACTTTCAAGTAATGATCAGTACACCAATCCCACTTGGATGCCAAAGTTTAGTTCTCCTAGATTGAAGCATTCTTTTGGAGTTACAGTTTGAATTTTTAGGTTTCACTCTGTTTTCTCCTATATTGACAAATGTAGTTCGAACTCTAAATCAAACACGGTTTGTGCTAGCTTCTTGAAAATTGAAACAGTAAAGTAGTTCTACATTCTATTTTTATTTTTTGTTTCCTCTGGATGTAGACCTAAGCAGAGACTGACGAAAGACACATTCAATGAAAGGCGTTGTTAGGCTGCCAAAATACTACAGTCTCCTGAAATCTCAACATATTTTTTTTTTCCGACCTTCATGATAATTTCAAGTAATCAGCAGTACGCCAATAAAACGTGGATGTTCAAGTTTCGTTCTCCTAGGTTGAAGCATTCGTTTGCAGTAACAGTTTGAATTTTTAGTTTTCACTCTGTTTTCTCCTATATTGACAGATGCAGTTCGAACTCTAAATCAAACAAGGTTTGTGCTAGCTTCTTGAAACTTGACACAATAAAGTAGTTCTACGTTCTATCTCTAAGGTTTGTTTCCTCTTGATGTAGCCTTAAGCAGAGATGGCGAATAACACTTTCAATGAAAGGCGTTGTTAAGCTTCCAAAAAACTACCGTCTCCTGAAATCTCAACATATATATTTTCATCCAATCTTCATGATTCTTTCAAGTATTGATCAGTACACCAATCAAACGTCGATGCCCAAGTTTTGTTCTTCTAGGTTGTAGCATTCGTTTGCAGGAACAGTTAGAAATTATAGGTTTCACTCTGTTTTCTCCTATATTGACAGATGCAGTTAGAACTCTAAATCAAACACGGTTTGTGCTAGCTTCTTGAAACTTGACACAGTAAAGTAGTTCTACGTTCTATCTCTAAGGTTTGTTTCCTCTTGTATCCTAAAGCTGGGACTGGCGAATAACTCTTATACTGAAAGGGGTTGCCAAACTTCCAACACACTAGAGTCTCCTGAAATCTCAACATATATTTTTTCATCCAATCTTCATGATACTTTCAAGTAATGATCAGTACACCAATCCCACTTGGATGCCAAAGTTTAGTTCTCCTGGATTGAAGCATTTTTTTGGAGTAACAGTTTGAATTTTCAGGTTTCACTCTGTTTTTTCCTATATTGACAAATGTAGTTCGAACTCTAAATCAAACACGGTTTGTGCTAGCTTCTTGAAACTTGAAACAGTAAAGTAGTTCTACATTCTATTTTTATTTTTTGTTTCCTCTGGATGTACACCTAAGCAGAGACTGATGAAAGACACATTCAATGAAAGGCGTTGTTAGGCTGCCAAAATACCACAGTCTCCTAAAATCTCAACATATTTTTTTTTCCGACCTTCATGATCATTTCAAGTAATGAGCAGTACACCAATAAAACGTGGATGTTCAAATTTCTTTCTCCAAGGTTGAAGCATTCGTTTGCAGTAACAGTTTGAATTTTTAGTTTTCACTCTGTTTTCTCCTATATTGACAGATGCAGTTCGAACTCTAAATCAAACATGGTTTGTGCTAGCTTCATGAAACTTGACACAATAAAGTAGTTCTACGTTCTATCTCTAAGGTTTGTTTCCTCTTGATGTAGCCTTAAGCAGAGACTGGCGAATAACACTTTCAATGAAAGGCGTTGTTAAGCTTCCAAAAACCTACCGTCTTCTGAAATCTCAACATATATCTTTTCATCCAATCTTCATGATTCTTTCAAGTATTGATCAGTACAAAAATCAAACGTGGATGCCCAAGTTTTGTTCTTCTAGATTGTAGCATTCGTTTGCAGGAACAGTTAGAAATTACAGGTTTCACTCTGTTTTCTCCTATATTGACAGATGCAGTTAGAACTCTAAATCAAACACGGTTTGTGCTAGCTTCTTGAAACTTGACACAATAAAGTAGTTCTACGTTCTATCTCTAAGGTTTCTTTCCTCTTGTATCCTAAAGCTGGGACTGGCGAAAACACTTATACTGAAAGGGGTTGCCAAACTTCCAACACACTAGAGTCTCCTGAAATCTAAACATATAGTTTTTCATCCAATCTTCATTATACTTTCAAGTAATGATCAGTACACCAATCCCACTTGGATGCCAAAGTTTAGTTCTCCTAGATTGAAGCATTCTTTTGGAGTAACAGTTTGAATTTTTAGGTTTCACTCTGTTTTCTCCTATATTGACAAATGTAGTTCGAACTCTAAATCAAACACGGTTTGTGCTAGCTTCTTGAAACTTGAAACAGTAAAGTAGTTCTACATTATATTTTTATTTTTTGTTTCCTCTGGATGTAGACCTAAGCAGAGACTCACGAAAGACACATTCAATGAAAGGCGTTGTTAGGCTGCCAAACTACCACAGTCTCCTGAAATCTCAACATATTTTTTTTCCGACCTTCATGATCATTTCAAGTAATGAGCAGTACACCAATAAAACGTGGATGTTCAAGTTTCGTTCTCCTAGGTTGAAGCATTCGTTTGCAGTAACAGTTTGAATTTTTAGTTTTCACTCTGTTTTCTCCTATATTGACAGATGCAGTTAGAACTCTAAATCAAACACGGTTTGTGCTAGCTTCTTGAAACTTGACACAATAAAGTAGTTCTACGTTCTATCTCTAAGGTTTGTTTCCTCTTGTATCCTAAAGCTGGGACTGGCGAATAACACTTATACTGAAAGGGGTTGCCAAACTTCCAACACACTAGAGTCTCCTGAAATCTCAACATATATTTTTTCATTCAATCTTCATGATACTTTCAACTAATGATCAGTACACCAATCCCACTTGGATGCCAAAGTTTAGTTCTCCTAGATTGAAGCATTCTTTTGGAGTAACAGTTTGAATTTTTAGGTTTCACTCTGTTTTCTCCTATATTGACAGATGCAGTTCGAACTCTAAATCAAACATGGTTTGTGCTAGCTTCTTGAAACTTGACACTATAAAGTAGTTCAACGTTCTATCTCTAAGGTTTGTTTTCTCTTGATGTAGCCTTAAGCAGAGACTGGCGAATAACACTTTCAATGAAAGGCGTTGTTAAGCTTCCGAATAACTACCGTCTCCTGAAATCTCAACATATAACTTTTCATCCAATCACATGATTCTTTCAAGTATTGATCAGTACACCAATCAAACGTGGATGCCCAAGTTTTGTTCTTCTAGGTTGTAGCATTCGTTTGCAGGAACAGTTAGAAATTATAGGTTTCACTCTGTTTTCTCCTATATTGACAGATGCAGTTAGAACTCTAAATCAAACACGGTTTGTGCTAGCTTCTTGAAACTTGACACAATAAAGTAGCTCTACGTTCTATCTCTAAGGTTTGTTTCCTCTTGTATCCTAAAGCTGGGACTGGCGAATAACACTTATACTGAAAGGGGTTGCCAAACTTCCAACACACTAGAGTCTCCTGAAATCTCAACATATATTTTTTCATTCAATCTTCATGATACTTTCAAGTAATGATCAGTACACCAATCCCACTTGGATGCCAAAGTTTAGTTCTCCTAGATTGAAGCATTCTTTTGGAGTTACAGTTTGAATTTTTAGGTTTCACTCTGTTTTCTCCTATATTGACAAATGTAGTTCGAACTCTAAATCAAACACGGTTTGTGCTAGCTTCTTGAAAATTGAAACAGTAAAGTAGTTCTACATTCTATTTTTATTTTTTGTTTCCTCTGGATGTAGACCTAAGCAGAGAGTGACGAAAGACACATTCAATGAAAGGCGTTGTTAGGCTGCCAAAATACTACAGTCTCCTGAAATCTCAACATATTTTTTTTTCTGACCTTCATGATGATTTCAAGTAATGAGCAGTACACCAATAAAACGTGGATGTTCAAGATTCGTTCTCCTAGCTTGAAGCATTCGTTTGCAGTAACAGTTTGAATTTTTAGTTTTCACTCTGTTTTCTCCTATATTGACAGATGCAGTTCGAACTCTAAATCAAACATGGTTTGTGCTAGCTTCTTGAAACTTGACACAATAAAGTAGTTCTACGTTTTATCTCTAAGGTTTGTTTCCTCTTGATGTAGCCTTAAGCAGAGACTGGCGAATAACACTTTCAATGAAACGCGTTGTTAAGCTTCCATAAAACTACCGTCTCCTGAAATCTCAACATATATCTTTTCATCCAATCTTCATGATTCTTTCAAGTATTGATCAGTACACCAATCAAACGTGGATGTCCAAGTTTTGTTCTTCTAGGTTGTAGCATTCGTTTGCAGGAAGAGTTAGAAATTATAGGTTTCACTCTGTTTTCTCCTATATTGACAGATGCAGTTAGAACTCTAAATCAAACACGGTTTGTGCTAGCTTCTTGAAACTTGACACAATAAAGTAGTTCTACGTTCTATCTCTAAGGTTTGTTTCCTCTTGTATCCTAAAGCTGGGACTGGCGACTAACACTTATACTGAAAGGGGTTGCCAAACTTCCAACACACTAGAGTCTCCTGAAATCTCAACATATATTTTTTCATCCAATCTTCATGATACTTTCAAGTAATGATCAGTACACCAATCCCACTTGGATGCCAAAGTTCAGTTCTCCTAGATTGAAGCATTCTTTTGGAGTAACAGTTTGAATTTTTAGGTTTCACTCTGTTTTCTCCTATATTGACAAATGTAGTTCGAACTCTAAATCAAACACGGTTTGTGCTAGCTTCTTGAAACTTGAAACAGTAAAGTAGTTCTACATTCTATTTTTATTTTTTGTTTCCTCTGGATGTAGACCTAAGCAGAGACTGACGAAAGACACATTCAATGAAAGGCGTTGTTAGGCTGCCAAAACAATACAGTCTCCTGAAATCTCAACATATTTTTTTTTTCCGACCTTCATGATCATTTCAAGTAATGAGCAGTACACCAATAAAACGTGGATGTTCAAGTTTCGTTCTCCTAGCTTGAAGCATTCGTTTGCAGTAACAGTTTGAATTTTTAGTTTTCACTCTGTTTTCTCCTATATTGACAGAAGCAGTTCGAACTCTAAATCAAACATGGTTTGTGCTAGCTTCTTGAAACTTGACACTATAAAGTAGTTCTACGTTCTATCTCTAAGGTTTGTTTCCTTTTGATGTAGCCTTAAGCAGAGACTGGCGAATAACACTTTCAATGAAAGGCGTTGTTAAGCTTCCAAAAAACTACCGTCTCCTGAAATCTCAACATATGTCTTTTCATCCAATCTTCATGACTCTTTCAAGTATTGATCAGTACACCAATCAAACGTGGATGCCCAAGTTTTGTTCTTCTAGGTTGTAGCATTCGTTTGCAGGAACAGTTAGAAATTATAGGTTTCACTCTGTTTTCTCCTATATTGACAGATGCAGTTAGAACTGTAAATCAAACACCGTTTGTGCTAGCTTCTTGAAACTTGACACAATAAAGTAGTTCTACGTTCTATCTCTAAGGTTTGTTTCCTCTTGTATCCTAAAGCTGGGACTGGCGAATAACACTTATACTGAAAGGGGTTGCCAAACTTCCAACACACTAGAGTCTCCTGAAATCTCAACATATATTTTTTCATCCAATCTTCATGATACTTTCAAGTAATGATCAGTACACCAATCCCACTTGGATGCCAAAGTTTAGTTCTCATAGATTGAAGCATTCTTTTGGAGTAACAGTTTGAATTTTTAGGTTTCACTCTGTTTTCTCCTATAATGACAAATGTAGTTCGAACTCTAAATCAAACACGGTTTGTGCTAGCTTCTTGAAACTTGAAACAGTAAAGTAGTTCTACATTCTATTTTTATTTTTTGTTTCCTCTAAATGTTGACCTAAGCAGAGACTGACGAAAGACACATTCAATGAAAGGCGTTGTTAGGCTGCCAAAATACTACAGTCTCCTGAAATCTCAACATATATTTTTTCATCCAATCTTCATGATTCTTTCAAGTTTTGATCAGTACACCAATCAAACGTGGATGCCCAAGTTTTGTTCTAGGTTGTAGCATTCGTTTGCAGGAACAGTTAGAAATTATAGGTTTCACTCTGTTTTCTCCTATATTGACAGATGCAGTTAGAACTCTAAATCAAACACCGTTTGTGCTAGCTTCTTGAAACTTGACACAATAAAGTAGTTCTACGTTCTATCTATAAGTTTTGTTTCCTCTTGTATCCTAAAGCTGGGATTGGCGAATAACACTTATACTGAAAGGGGTTGCCAAACTTCCAACACACTAGAGTCTCCTGAAATCTCAACATATATTTTTTCATCCAATCTTCATGATACTTTCAAGTAATGATCAGTACACCAATCCCACTTGGATGCCAAAGTTTAGTTCTCCTAGATTGAAGCATTCTTTTGGAGTAACAGTTTGAATTTTTAGGTTTCACTCTGTTTTCTCCTATATTGACAGATGCAGTTCGAACTCTAAATCAAACATGGTTTGTGCTAGCTTCTTGAAACTTGACACTATAAAGTAGTTCTACGTTCTATCTCTAAGGTTTGTTTTCTCTTGATGTAGCCTTAAGCAGAGACTGGCGAATAACACTTTAAATGAAAGGCGTTGTTAAGCTTCCGAAAAACTACCGTCTCCTGAAATCTCAACATATAACTTTTCATCCAATCACATGATTCTTTCAAGTATTGATCAGTACACCAATCAAACGTGGATGCCCAAGTTTTGTTCTTCTAGGTTGTAGCATTCGTTTGCAGGAACAGTTAGAAATTATAGGTTTCACTCTGTTTTCTCCAATATTGACAGATGCAGTTAGAACTCTAAATCAAACACGGTTTGTGCTAGCTTCTTGAAACTTGACACAATAAAGTAGTTCTACGTTCTATCTCTAAGGTTTGTTTCCTCTTGTATCCTAAAGCTGCGACTGGCGAATAACACTTATACTGAAAGGGGTTGCCAAACTTCCAACACACTAGAGTCTCCTGAAATCTCAACATAAATTTTTTCATCCAATCTTCATGATACTTTCAAGTAATGATCAGTACACCAATCCCACTTGGATGCCAAAGTTTAGTTCTCCTAGATTGAAGCATTCTTTTGGAGTAACAGTTTGAATTTTTAGGTTTCACTCTGTTTTCTCCTATATTGACCAATGTAGTTCAAACTCTAAATCAAACACGGTTTGTGCTAGCTTCTTGAAACTTGAAACAGTAAAGTAGTTCTACATTCTATTTTTATTTTTTGTTTCCTCTGGATGTAGACCTAAGCAGAGACTCACGAAAGACACATTCAATGAAAGGCGTTGTTAGGCTGCCAAAATACCACAGTCTCCTGAAATCTCAACATATTTTTTTTCCGACCTTCATGATCATTTCAAGTAATGAGCAGTACACCAATAAAACGTGGATGTTCAAGTTTCGTTCTCCTAGGTTGAAGCATTCGTTTGCAGTAACAGTTTGAATTTTTAGTTTTCACTCTGTTTTCTCCTATATTGACAGATGCAGTTCGAACTCTAAATCAAACATGGTTTGTGCTAGCTTCTTGAAACTTGACACAATAAAGTAGTTCTAGGTTCTATCTCTAAGGTTTGTTTCCTCTTGATGTAGCCTTAAGCAGACACTGGCGAATAACACTTTCAATGAAAGGCGTTGTTAAGCTTCCAAAAAAATACCGTCTCCTGAAATCTCAACATATATATTTTCATCCAATCTTCATGATTCTTTCAAGTATTGATCAGTACACCAATCAAACGTGGATGCCCAAGTTTTGTTCTTCTAGGTTGTAGCATTCGTTTGCAGGAACAGTTAGAAATTATAGGTTTCACTCTGTTTTCTCCTATATTGACAGATGCAGTTAGAACTCTAAATCAAACACGGTTTGTGCTAGCTTCTTGATACTTGACTCAAGAAAGTAGTTCTACGTTCTATCTCTAAGGTTTGTTTCCTCTTGTATCCTAAAGCTGGGACTGGCGAATAACACTTATACTGAAAGGGGTTGCCAAACTTCCAACACACTAGAGTCTCCTGAAATCTCAACATATTTTTTCATCCAATCTTCTTGATACTTTCAAGTAATGATCAGTACACCAATCCCACTTGGATGCCAAAGTTTAGTTCTCCTAGATTGAAGCATTCTTTTGGAGTTACAGTTTGAATTTTTAGGTTTCACTCTGTTTTCTCCTATATTGACAAATGTAGTTCGAACTCTAAATCAAACTCGGTTTGTGCTAGCTTCTTGAAAATTGAAACAGTAAAGTAGTTCTACATTCTATTTTTATTTTTTGTTTCCTCTGGATGTAGACCTAAGCAGAGACTGACGAAAGACACATTCAATGAAAGGCGTTGTTAGGCTGCCAAAATACTACAGTCTCCTGAAATCTCAACATATTTTTTTTTTCCGACCTTCATGATAATTTCAAGTAATCAGCAGTACACCAATAAAACGTGGATGTTCAAGTTTCGTTCTCCTAGGTTGAAGCATTCGTTTGCAGTAACAGTTTGAATTTTTAGTTTTCACTCTGTTTTCTCCTATATTGACAGATGCAGTTCGAACTCTAAATCAAACAAGGTTTGTGCTAGCTTCTTGAAACTTGACACAATAAAGTAGTTCTACGTTCTATCTCTAAGGTTTGTTTCCTCTTGATGTAGCCTTAAGCAGAGATGGCGAATAACACTTTCAATGAAAGGCGTTGTTAAGCTTCCAAAAAACTACCGTCTCCTGAAATCTCAACATATATATTTTCATCCAATCTTCATGATTCTTTCAAGTATTGATCAGTACACCAATCAAACGTCGATGCCCAAGTTTTGTTCTTCTAGGTTGTAGCATTCGTTTGCAGGAACAGTTAGAAATTATAGGTTTCACTCTGTTTTCTCCTATATTGACAGATGCAGTTAGAACTCTAAATCAAACACGGTTTGTGCTAGCTTTTTGAAACTTGACACAATAAAGTAGTTCTACGTTCTATCTCTAAGGTTTGTTTCCTCTTGTATCCTAAAGCTGGGACTGGCGAATAACACTTATACTGAAAGGGGTTGCCAAACTTCCAACACACTAGAGTCTCCTGAAATCTCAACATATATTTTTCATCCAATCTTCATGATACTTTCAAGTAATGATCAGTACACCAATCCCACTTGGATGCCAAAGTTTAGTTCTCCTGGATTGAAGCATTTTTTTGGAGTAACAGTTAGAATTTTTAGGTTTCACTCTGTTTTTTCCTATATTGACAAATGTAGTTCGAACTCTAAATCAAACACGGTTTGTGCTAGCTTCTTGAAACCTGAAACAGTAAAGTAGTTCTACATTCTATTTTTATTTTTTGTTTCCTCTGGATGTAAACCTAAGCAGAGACTGACGAAAGACACATTCAATGAAAGGCGTTGTTAGGCTGCCAAAATACCACAGTCTCCTAAAATCTCAACATATTTTTTTTTCCGACCTTCATGATCATTTCAAGTAATGAGCAGTACACCAATAAAACGTGGATGTTCAAATTTCTTTCTCCTAGGTTGAAGCATTCGTTTGCAGTAACAGTTTGAATTTTTAGTTTTCACTCTGTTTTCTCCTATATTGACAGATGCAGTTCGAACTCTAAATCAAACATGGTTTGTGCTAGCTTCATGAAACTTGACACAATAAAGTAGTTCTACGTTCTATCTCTAAGGTTTGTTTCCTCTTGATGTAGCCTTAAGCAGAGACTGGCGAATAACACTTTCAATGAAAGGCGTTGTTAAGCTTCCAAAAACCTACCGTCTTCTGAAATCTCAACATATATCTTTTCATCCAATCTTCATGATTCTTTCAAGTATTGATCAGTACAAAAATCAAACGTGGATGCCCAAGTTTTGTTCTTCTAGATTGTAGCATTCGTTTGCAGGAACAGTTAGAAATTACAGGTTTCACTCTGTTTTCTCCTATATTGACAGATGAAGTTAGAACTCTAAATCAAACACGGTTTGTGCTAGCTTCTTGAAACTTGACACAATAAAGTAGTTCTACGTTCTATCTCTAAGGTTTCTTTCCTCTTGTATCCTAAAGCTGGGACTGGCGAAAACACTTATACTGAAAGGGGTTGCCAAACTTCCAACACACTAGAGTCTCCTGAAATCTCAACATATAGTTTTTCATCCAATCTTCATTATACTTTCAAGTAATGATCAGTACACCAATCCCACTTGGATGCCAAAGTTTAGTTCTCCTAGATTGAAGCATTCTTTTGGAGTAACAGTTTGAATTTTTAGGTTTCACTCTGTTTTCTCCTATATTGACAAATGTAGTTCGAACTCTAAATCAAACACGGTTTGTGCTAGCTTCTTGAAACTTGAAACAGTAAAGTAGTTCTACATTATATTTTTATTTTTTGTTTCCTCTGGATGTAGACCTAAGCAGAGACTCACGAAAGACACATTCAATGAAAGGCGTTGTTAGGCTGCCAAACTACCACAGTCTCCTGAAATCTCAACATATTTTTTTTCCGACCTTCATGATCATTTCAAGTAATGAGCAGTACACCAATAAAACGTGGATGTTCAAGTTTCGTTCTCCTAGGTTGAAGCATTCGTTTGCAGTAACAGTTTGAATTTTTAGTTTTCACTCTGTTTTCTCCTATATTGACAGATGCAGTTCGAACTCTAAATCAAACATGGTTTGTGCTAGCTTCTTGAAACTTGACACAATAAAGTAGTTCTACGTTCTATCTATAGTTTGTTTCCTCTTGATGTAGCCTTAAGCAGAGACTGGCGAATAACACTTTCAATGAAAGGCGTTGTTAAGCTTCCAAAAAACTACCGTCTCCTGAAATCTCAACATATATTTTTTTCATCCAATCTTCATGATTCTTTCAAGTATTGATCAGTACACCAATCAAACGTGGATGCCCAAGTTTTGTTCTTCTAGGTTGTAGCATTCGTTTGCAGGAACAGTTAGAAATTATAGGTTTCACTCTGTTTTCTCCTATATTGACAGATCCAGTTAGAACTCTAAATCAAACACGGTTTGTGCTAGCTTCTTGAAACTTGACACAATAAAGTAGTTCTACGTTCTATCTCTAAGGTTTGTTTCCTCTTGTATCCTAAAGCTGGAACTGGCGAATAACACTTATACTGAAAGGGGTTGCCAAACTTCCAACACACTAGAGTCTCCTGAAATCTCAACATATATTTTTTCATCCAAAATTCATGATACTTTCAAGTAATGATCAGTACACCAATCCCACTTGGATGCCAAAGTTATGTTCTCCTAGATTGAAGAATTCTTTTGGAGTAACAGTTTGAATTATTAGGTTTCACTCTGTTTTCTCCTATATTGACAAATGTAGTTCGAACTCTAAATCAAACAGGGTTTGTGCTATTTTCTTGAAACTTGAAACAGTAAAGTAGTTCTACATTCTATTTTTATTTTTTCTTTCCTCTGGATGTAGACCTAAGCAGAGACTGACGAAAGACACATTCAATGAAAGGCGTTGTTAGGCTGCCAAAATACAACAGGCTCCTGAAATCTCAACATATTTATTTTTCCGACCTTCATGATCATTTCAAGTAATGATCAGTACACCAATAAAACGTGGATGTTCAAGTTCCGTTCTCCTAGGTTGAAGCATTCGTTTGCAGTAACAGTTTGAATTTTTAGTTTTCACTCTGTTTTCTCCTATATTGACAGATGCAGTTCGAACTCTAAATCAAACATGGTTTGTGCTAGCTTCTTGAAACTTGAACAATAAAGTAGTTCTACATTCTATCTCTAAGGTTTGTTTCCTCTTGATGTAGCCTTAAGCAGAGACTGGCGAATAACACTTTCAATGAAAGGCGTTGTTAAGCTTCCAAAAAACTACCGTCTCCTGAAATCTCAACATATATTTTTTCATCCAATCTTCATGATTCTTTCAAGTATTGATCAGTACACCAATCAAACGTGGATGCCCAAGTTCTGTTCTTCTAGGTTGTAGCATTCGTTTGCAGGAACAGTTAGAAATTATAGGTTTCACTCTGTTTTCTCCTATATTGACAGATGCAGTTAGAACTCTAAATCAAACACGGTTTGTGCTAGCTTCTTGAAACTTGAAACAGTAAAGTAGTTCTACATTCTATTTTTATTTTTTGTTTCCTCTGGATGTAGACCTAAGCAGAGACTGATGAAAGACACATTCAATGAAAGGCGTTGTTAGGCTGCCAAAATACTACAGTCTCCTGAAATTTCAACATATTTTTTTTCCGACCTTCATGATCATTTCAAGTAATGAGCAGTACACCCATAAAACGTGGATATTCAAGTTTCGTTCTCCTAGCTTGAAGGATTCGTTTGCAGTAACAGTTTGAATTTTTAGTTTTCACTCTGTTTTCTCCTATATTGACAGATGCATTTCGAACTCTAAATCAAACATGGTTTGTGCTACCTTCTTGAAACTTGACACAATAAAGTAGTTCCAAGTTCTATCTCTAAGGTTTGTTTCCTCTTGTATCTTAAAGCTGGGACTGGCGAATAACACTTATACTGAAAGGGGTTGCCAAACTTCCAACACACTAGAGTCTCCTGAAATCTCAACATATATTTTTTCATTCAATCTTCATGATACTTTCAACTAATGATCAGTACACCAATCCCACTTGGATGCCAAAGTTTAGTTCTCCTAGATTGAAGCATTCTTTTGGAGTAACAGTTTGAATTTTTAGGTTTCACTCTGTTTTCTCCTATATTGACAGATGCAGTTCGAACTCTAAATCAAACATGGTTTGTGCTAGCTTCTTGAAACTTGACACAATAAAGTAGTTCTACGTTTTATCTCTAAGGTTTGTTTCCTCTTGATGTAGCCTTAAGCAGAGACTGGCGAATAACACTTTCAATGAAACGCGTTGTTAAGCTTCCATAAAACTACCGTCTCCTGAAATCTCAACATATATCTTTTCATCCAATCTTCATGATTCTTTCAAGTATTGATCAGTACACCAATCAAACGTGGATGTCCAAGTTTTGTTCTTCTAGGTTGTAGCATTCGTTTGCAGGAAGAGTTAGAAATTATAGGTTTCACTCTGTTTTCTCCTATATTGACAGATGCAGTTAGAACTCTAAATCAAACACGGTTTGTGCTAGCTTCTTGAAACTTGACACAATAAAGTAGTTCTACGTTCTATCTCTAAGGTTTGTTTCAACTTGTATCCTAAAGCTGGGACTGGCGACTAACACTTATACTGAAAGGGGTTGCCAAACTTCCAACACAATAGAGTCTCCTGAAATCTCAACATATATTTTTTCATCCAATCTTCATGATACTTTCAAGTAATGATCAGTACACCAATCCCACTTGGATGCCAAAGTTTAGTTCTCCTAGATTGAAGCATTCTTTTGGAGTAACAGTTTGAATTTTTAGGTTTCACTCTGTTTTCTCCTATATTGACAAATGTAGTTCGAACTCTAAATCAAACACGGTTTGTGCTAGCTTCTTGAAACTTGAAACAGTAAAGTAGTTCTACATTCTATTTTTATTTTTTGTTTCCTCTGGAGGTAGACCTAAGCAGAGACTGACGAAAGACACATTCAATGAAAGGCGTTGTTAGGCTGCCAAAATACTACAGTCTCCTGAAATCTCAACATATTTTTTTTTCCGACCTTCATGATAATTTCAAGTAATGAGCAGTACACCAATAAAACGTGGATGTTCAAGTTTCGTTCTCCTAGCTTGAAGCATTCGTTTGCAGTAACAGTTTGAATTTTTAGTTTTCACTCTGTTTTCTCCTATATTGACAGATGCAGTTCGAACTCTAAATCAAACATGGTTTGTGCTAGCTTCATGAAACTTGACACAATAAAGTAGTTCTACGTTCTATCTCTAAGGTTTGTTTCCTCTTGATGTAGCCTTAAGCAGAGACTGGCGAATAACACTTTCAATGAAAGGCGTTGTTAAGCTTCCAAAAAACTACCGTCTCCTGAAATCTCAACATATATTTTTTCATCCAATCTTCATGATTCTTTCAAGTAATTATCAGTACACCAATCAAACGTGGATGCCCAAGTTTTGTTCTTCTAGGTTGTAGCATTCGTTTGCAGGAACAGTTAGAAATTATATTTTTCACTCTGTTTTCTCCTATATTGACAGATTCAGTTAGAACTCTAAATGAAACACCATTTGTGCTAGCTTCTTGAAACTTGACACAATAAAGTAGTTCTACGTTCTATCTCTAAGGTTTGTTTCCTCTTGTATCCTAAAGCTGGGACTGGCGACTAACACTTATACTGAAAGGGGTTGCCAAACTTCCAACACACTAGAGTCTCCTGAAATCTCAAAATATATTTTTTCATCCAATCTTCATGATACTTTCAAGTAATGATCAGTACACCAATCCCACTTGGATGCCAAAGTTTAGTTCTCCTAGATTGAAGCATTCTTTTGGAGTAACAGTTTGAATTTTTAGGTTTCACTCTCTTTTCTCCTATATTGACAGATGCAGTTCGAACTCTAAATCAAACATGGTTTGTGCTAGCTTCTTGAAACTTGACACAATAAAGTTTCTACGTTCTATCTCTAAGGTTTGTTTTCTCTTGATGTAGCCTTAAGCAGAGACTGGCGAATAACACTTTCAATGAAAGGCGTTGTTAAGCTTCCGAAAAACTACCGTCTCCTGAAATCTCAACATATAACTTTTCATCCAATCACATGATTCTTTCAAGTATTGATCAGTACACCAATCAAACGTGGATGCCCAAGTTTTGTTCTTCTAGGTTGTAGCATTCGTTTGCAGGAACAGTTAGAAATTATAGGTTTCACTCTGTTTTCTCCTATATTGACAGATGCAGTTAGAACTCTAAAACAAACACGGTTTGTGCTAGCTTCTTGAAACTTGACACAATAAAGTAGTTCTACGTTCTGTCTCTAAGGTTTGTTTCCTCTTGTATCCTAAAGCTGGGACTGGCGACTAACACTTATACTGAAAGGGGTTGCCAAACTTCCAACACACTAGAGTCTCCTGAAATCTCAACATATATTTTTTCATCCAATCTTCATGATACTTTCAAGTAATGATCAGTACACCAATCCCACTTGGATGCCAAAGTTTAGTTCTCCTAGATTGAAGCATTCTTTTGGAGTAACAGTTTGAATTTTTAGGTTTCATTCTGTTTTCTCCTATATTGACAAATGTAGTTCGAACTCTAAATCAAACACGGTTTGTGCTAGCTTCTTGAAACTTGAAACAGTAAAGTAGTTCTACATTCTATTTCTATTTTTTGTTTCCTCTGGATGTAGTCCTAAGAAGAGACTCACGAAAGACACATTCAATGAAAGGCGTTGTTAGGCTGCCAAAATACCACAGTCTCCTGAAATCTCAACATATTTTTTTTCCGACCTTCATGATCATTTCAAGTAATGAGCAGTACAAAAATAAAACGTGGATGTTCAAGTTTCGTTCTCCTAGGTTGAAGCATTCGTTTGCAGTAACAGTTTGAATTTTTAGTTTTCACTCTGTTTTCTCCTATATTGACAGATGCAGTTCGAACTCTAAATCAAACATGGTTTGTGCTAGCTTCTTGAAACTTGACACGATAAAGTAGTTCTACGTTCTATCTCTAAGGTTTGTTTCCTCTTGATGTAGCCTTAAGCAGACACTGGCGAATAACACTTTCAATGAAATGCGTTGTTAAGCTTCCAAAAAAATACCGTCTCCTGAAATCTCAACATATATATTTTCATCCAATCTTCATGATTCTTTCAAGTATTGATCAGTACACCAATCAAACGTGGATGCCCAAGTTTTGTTCTTCTAGGTTGTAGCATTCGTTTGCAGGAACAGTTAGAAATTATAGGTTTCACTCTGTTTTCTCCTATATTGACAGATGCAGTTAGAACTCTAAAACAAACACGGTTTGTGCTAGCTTCTTGAAACTTGACACAATAAAGTAGTTCTACGTTCTGTCTCTAAGGTTTGTTTCCTCTTGTATCCTAAAGCTGGGACTGGCGACTAACACTTATACTGAAAGGGGTTGCCAAACTTCCAACACACTAGAGTCTCCTGAAATCTCAACATATATTTTTTCATCCAATCTTCATGATACTTTCAAGTAATGATCAGTACACCAATCCCACTTGGATGCCAAAGTTTAGTTCTCCTAGATTGAAGCATTCTTTTGGAGTAACAGTTTGAATTTTTAGGTTTCATTCTGTTTTCTCCTATATTGACAAATGTAGTTCGAACTCTAAATCAAACACGGTTTGTGCTAGCTTCTTGAAACTTGAAACAGTAAAGTAGTTCTACATTCTATTTCTATTTTTTGTTTCCTCTGGATGTAGTCCTAAGCAGAGACTCACGAAAGACACATTCAATGAAAGGCGTTGTTAGGCTGCCAAAATACCACAGTCTCCTGAAATCTCAACATATTTTTTTTCCGACCTTCATGATCATTTCAGTAATGAGCAGTACAAAAATAAAACGTGGATGTTCAAGTTTCGTTCTCCTAGGTTGAAGCATTCGTTTGCAGTAACAGTTTGAATTTTTAGTTTTCACTCTGTTTTCTCCTATATTGACAGATGCAGTTCGAACTCTAAATCAAACATGGTTTGGGCTAGCTTCTTGAAACTTGACACGATAAAGTAGTTCTACGTTCTATCTCTAAGGTTTGTTTCCTCTTGATGTAGCCTTAAGCAGACACTGGCGAATAACACTTTCAATGAAAGGCGTTGTTAAGCTTCCAAAAAAATACCGTCTCCTGAAATCTCAACATATATATTTTCATCCAATCTTCATGATTCTTTCAAGTATTGATCAGTACACCAATCAAACGTGGATGCCCAAGTTTTGTTCTTCTAGGTTGTAGCATTCGTTTGCAGGAACAGTTAGAAATTATAGGTTTCACTCTGTTTTCTCCTATATTGACAGATTCAGTTAGAACTCTAAAACAAACACGGTTTGTGCTAGCTTCTTGAAACTTGACACAATAAAGTAGTTCTACGTTCTGTCTCTAAGGTTTGTTTCCTCTTGTATCCTAAACCTGGGACTGGCGACTAACACTTATACTGAAAAAGGTTGCCAAACTTCCAACACACTAGAGTCTCCTGAAATCTCAACATATATTTTTTCATCCAATCTTCATGATACTTTCAAGTAATGATCAGTACACCAATCCCACTTGGATGCCAAAGTTTAGTTCTCCTAGATTGAAGCATTCTTTTGGAGTAACAGTTTGAATTTTGAGGTTTCACTCTGTTTTCTCCTATATTGACAAATGTAGTTCGAACTCTAAATCAAACACGGTTTGTGCTAGCTTCTTGAAACTTGAAACAGTAAAGTAGTTCTACATTCTATTTTTATTTTTTGTTTCCTCTGGATGTAGACCTAAGCAGAGACTGACGAAAGACACATTCAATTAAAGGCGTTGTTAGGCTGCCAAAATACTACAGGCTCCTGAAATCTCAACATATTTTTTTTTCCGACCTTCATGATCATTTCAAGTCATCAGCAGTACACCAATAAAACGTGGATGTTCAAGTTTCGTTCTCCTAGCTTGAAGCATTCGTTTGCAGTAACAGTTTGAATTTTTAGTTTTCACTCTGTTTTCTCCTATATTGACAGAAGCAGTTCGAACTCTAAATCAAACATGGTTTGTGCTAGCTTCTTGAAACTTGACACAATAAAGTAGTTCTACGTTCTATCTCTAAGGTTTGTTTCCTCTTGATGTAGCCTTAAGCAGAGACTGGCGAATAACACTTTCAATGAAAGGCGTTGTTAAGCTTCCATAAAACTACCGTCTCCTGAAATCTCAACATATATCTTTTCATCCAATCTTCATGATTCTTTCAAGTATCGATCAGTACACCAATCAAACGTGGATGCCCAAGTTTTGTTCTTCTAGGTTGTAGCATTCGTTTGCAGGAACAGTTAGAAATTATAGGTTTCACTCTGTTTTCTCCTATATTGACAGATGCAGTTAGAACTCTAAATCAAACACGGTTTGTGCTAGCTTCTTGAAACTTGACACAATAAAGTTGTTCTACGTTCTATCTCTAAGGTTTGTTTCCTCTTGTATCCTAAAGCTGGGACTGGCGAATAACACTTGTACTGAAAGGTTTTGCCAGACTTCCAACACACTAGAGTCTCCTGAAATCTCAACATATATTTTTTCATCCAATCTTCATGATACTTTCAAGTAATGATCAGTACACCAATCCCACTTGGATGCCAAAGTTTAGTTCTCCTAGATTGAAGCATTCTTTTGGAGTAACAGTTTGAATTTTTAGGTTTCACTCTGTTTTCTCCTATATTGACAAATGTAGTTCGAACTCTAAATCAAACACGGTTTGTGCTAGCTTCTTGAAACTTGAAACAGTAAAGTAGTTCTACATTCTGTTTTTATTTTTTGTTTTCTCTGGATGTAGACCTAAGCAGAGACTGAAGAAAGACACATTCAATGAAAGGCGTTGTTAGGCTGCCAAAATACAACAGTCTCCTGAAATCTCAACATATTTTTTTTTCCGACCTTCATGATCATTTCAAGTAATGAGCAGTACACCAATAAAACGTGGATGTTCAAGTTTCGTTCTCCTAGCTTGAAGCATTCGTTTGCAGTAACAGTTTGAATTTTTAGTTTTCACTCTGTTTTCTCCTATATTGACAGATGCAGTTCGAACTCTAAATCAAACATGGTTTGTGCTAGCTTCATGAAACTTGACACAATAAAGTAGTTCTACGTTCTATCTCTAAGGTTTGTTTCCTCTTGATGTAGCCTTAAGCAGAGACTGGCGAATAACACTTTCAATGAAAGGCGTTGTTAAGCTTCCAAAAAACTACCGTCTCCTGAAATCTCAACATATATTTTTTCATCCAATCTTCATGATTCTTTCAAGTATTGATCAGTACACCAATCAAACGTGGATGCCCAAGTTTTGTTCTTCTAGGTTGTAGCATTCGTTTGCAGGAACAGTTAGAAATTATAGGTTTCACTCTGTTTTCTCCTATATTGACAGATGCAGATAGAACTCTAAATCAAACACGGTTTGTGCTAGCTTCTTGAAACTTGACACAATAAAGTAGTTCTACGTTCTATCTCTAAGGTTTGTTTCCTCTTGTATCCTAAAGCTGGGACTGGCGAATAACACTTATACTGAAAGGGGTTGCCAAACTTCCAACACACTAGAGTCTCCTGAAATCTCAACATATATTTTTTCATCCAATATTCATGATACTTTCAAGTAATGATCAGTAAACCAATCCCACTTGGATGCCAAAGTTTAGTTCTCCTAGATTGAAGCATTCTTTTGGAGTAACAGTTTGAATTTTTAGGTTTCACTCTGTTTTCTCCTATATTGACAGATGCAGTTCGAACTCTAAATCAAACATGGTTTGTGCTAGCTTCTTGAAACTTGACACAATAAAGTAGTTCTATGTTCTATCTCTAAGGTTTGTTTCCTCTTGATGTAGCCTTAAGCAGAGACTGGCGAATAACACTTTCAATGAAAGGCGTTGTTAAGCTTATAAAAAACTACCGTCTCCTGAAATCTCAACATATATCTTTTCATCCAATCTTCATGATTCTTTCAAGTTTTGATCAGTACACGAATCAAACGTGGATGCCCAAGTTTTGTTCTTCTAGGTTGTAGCATTCGTTTGCAGGAACAGTTAGAAATTATAGGTTTCACTCTGTTTTCTCCTATATTGACAGATGCAGTTAGAACTCTAAATCAAACACGGTTTGTGCTAGCTTCTTGAAACTTGACACAGTAAAGTAGTTCTACGTTCTATCTCTAAGGTTTGTTTCCTCTTGTATCCTAAAGCTGGGACCTGCGAATAGCACTTATACTGAAAGGGGTTTCCAAACTTCCAACACACTAGAGTCTCCTGAAATTTCAACATATATTTTTTTCATCCAATCTTCATGATACTTTCAAGTAATGATCAGTACACCAATCCCACTTGGATGCCAAAGTTTAGTTCTCCTAGATTAAAGCATTCTTTTGGAGTAACAGTTTGAATTTTTAGGTTTCACTCTGTTTTCTCCTATATTGACAAATGTAGTTCGAACTCTAAATCAAACACGGTTTGTGCTAGCTTCTTGAAACTTGAAACAGTTAAGTAGTTCTACATTCTATTTTTATTTTTTGTTTCCTCTGGATGTAGACCTAAGCAGAGACTGACGAAAGACACATTCAATGAAAGGCGTTGTTAGGCTGCCAAAATACCACAGTCTCCTGAAATCTCAACATATTTTTTTTCCGATCTTCATGATCATTTCAAGTAATGAGCAGTACACCAATAAAACGTGGATGTTCAAGTTTCGTTCTCCTAGGTTGAAGCATTAGTTTGCAGTAACAGTTTGAATTTTTAGTTTTCACTCTGTTTTCTCCTATATTGACAGATGCAGTTCGAACTCTAAATCAAACATGGTTTGTGCTAGCTTCTTGAAACTTGACACAATAAAGTAGTTCTACGTTCTATCTCTAAGGTTTGTTTCCTCTTGATGTAGCCTTAAGCAGACACTGGCGAATAACACTTTCAATGAAAGGCGTTGTTAAGCTTCCAAAAAACTACCGTCTCCTGAAATCTCAACATATATATTTTCATCCAATCTTCATGATTCTTTCAAGTATTGATCAGTACACCAATCAAACGTGGATGCCCAAGTTTTGTTCTTCTAGGTTGTAGCATTCGTTTGCAGGAACAGTTAGAAATTATAGGTTTCACTCTGTTTTCTCCTATATTGACAGATGCAGTTAGAACTCTAAATCAAACACGGTTTGTGCTAGCTTCTTGAAACTTGACACAATAAAGTAGTTCTACGTTCTATTTCTAAGGTTTGTTTCCTCTTGTATCCTAAAGCTGGGACTGGCGACTAACACTTATACTGAAAGGGGTTGCCAAACTTCCAACACACTAGAGTCTCCTGAAATCTCAACATATATTTTTTCATCCAATCTTCATGATACTTTCAAGTAATGATCAGTACACCAATCCCACTTGGATGCCAAAGTTTAGTTCTCCTAGATTGAAGCATTCTTTTGGAGTAACAGTTTGAATTTTTAGGTTTCACTCTGTTTTCTCTTATATTGACAAATGTAGTTCGAACTCTAAATCAAACACGGTTTGTGCTAGCTTCTTGAAACTTGAAACAGTAAAGTAGTTCTACATTCTATTTTTATTTTTTGTTTCCTCTGGATGTAGACCTAAGCAGAGACTGACGAAAGACACATTCAATGAAAGGCGTTGTTAGGCTGCCAAAATACTACAGGCTCCTGAAATCTCAACATATTTTTTTTTCCGACCTTCATGATCATTTCAAGTCATCAGCAGTACACCAATAAAACGTGGATGTTCAAGTTTCGTTCTCCTAGCTTGAAGCATTCGTTTGCAGTAACAGTTTGAATTTTTAGTTTTCACTCTGTTTTCTCCTATATTGACAGAAGCAGTTCGAACTCTAAATCAAACATGGTTTGTGCTAGCTTCTTGAAACTTGACACAATAAAGTAGTTCTACGTTCTATCTCTAAGGTTTGTTTCCTCTTTATGTAGCCTTAAGCAGAGACTGGCGAATAACACTTTCAATGAAAGGCGTTGTTAAGCTTCCATAAAACTACCGTCTCCTGAAATCTCAACATATATCTTTTCATCCAATCTTCATGATTCTTTCAAGTATTGATCAGTACACCAATCAAACGTGGATGCCCAAGTTTTGTTCTTCTAGGTTGTAGCATTCGTTTGCACTAACAGTTAGAAATTATAGGTTTCACTCTGTTTTCTCCTATATTGACAGATGCAGTTAGAACTCTAAATCAAACACGGTTTGTGCTAGCTTCTTGAAACTTGACACAATAAAGTTGTTCTACGTTCTATCTCTAAGGTTTGTTTCCTAAGCAGAGACTGACGAAAGACACATTCAATGAAAGGCGTTGTTAGGCTGCCAAAATACTACAGTCTCCTGAAATCTCAACATATTTTTTTTTCCGACCTTCATGATAATTTCATGTAATCAGCAGTACACCAATAAAACTTGGATGTTCAAGTTTCGTTCTCCTAGCTTGAAACATTCGTTTGCAGTAACAGTTTGAATTTTTAGTTTTCACTTTGTTTTCTCCTATATTGACAGATGCAGTTCGAACTCTAAATCAAACATGGTTTGTGCTAGCTTCTTGAAACTTGACACAATAAAGTAGTTCTACGTTTTATCTCTAAGGTTTGTTTCCTCTTGATGTAGCCTTAAGCAGAGACTGGCGAATAACACTTTCAATGAAAGGCGTTGTTAAGCTTCCGAAAAACTACCGTCTCCTGAAATCTCAACATATAACTTTTCATCCAATCACATGATTCTTTCAAGTATTGATCAGTACACCAATCAAACGTGGATGCCCAAGTTTTGTTCTTCTAGGTTGTAGCATTCGTTTGCAGGAACAGTTAGAAATTATAGGTTTCACTCTGTTTTCTCCTATATTGACAGATGCAGTTAGAACTCTAAAACAAACACGGTTTGTGCTAGCTTCTTGAAACTTGACACAATAAAGTAGTTCTACGTTCTGTCTCTAAGGTTTGTTTCCTCTTGTATCCTAAAGCTGGGACTGGCGACTAACACTTATACTGAAAGGGGTTGCCAAACTTCCAACACACTAGAGTCTCCTGAAATCTCAACATATATTTTTTCATCCAATCTTCATGATACTTTCAAGTAATGATCAGTACACCAATCCCACTTGGATGCCAAAGTTTAGTTCTCCTAGATTGAAGCATTCTTTTGGAGTAACAGTTTGAATTTTTAGGTTTCATTCTGTTTTCTCCTATATTGACAAATGTAGTTCGAACTCTAAATCAAACACGGTTTGTGCTAGCTTCTTGAAACTTGAAACAGTAAAGTAGTTCTACATTCTATTTCTATTTTTTGTTTCCTCTGGATGTAGTCCTAAGCAGAGACTCACGAAAGACACATTCAATGAAAGGCGTTGTTAGGCTGCCAAAATACCACAGTCTCCTGAAATCTCAACATATTTTTTTTCCGACCTTCATGATCATTTCAAGTAATGAGCAGTACAAAAATAAAACGTGGATGTTCAAGTTTCGTTCTCCTAGGTTGAAGCATTCGTTTGCAGTAACAGTTTGAATTTTTAGTTTTCACTCTGTTTTCTCCTATATTGACAGATGCAGTTCGAACTCTAAATCAAACATGGTTTGTGCTAGCTTCTTGAAACTTGACACGATAAAGTAGTTCTACGTTCTATCTCTAAGGTTTGTTTCCTCTTGATGTAGCCTTAAGCAGACACTGGCGAATAACACTTTCAATGAAAGGCGTTGTTAAGCTTCCAAAAAAATACCGTCTCCTGAAATCTCAACATATATATTTTCATCCAATCTTCATGATTCTTTCAAGTATTGATCAGTACACCAATCAAACGTGGATGCCCAAGTTTTGTTCTTCTAGGTTGTAGCATTCGTTTGCAGGAACAGTTAGAAATTATAGGTTTCACTCTGTTTTCTCCTATATTGACAGATGCAGTTAGAACTCTAAAACAAACACGGTTTGTGCTAGCTTCTTGAAACTTGATACAATAAAGTAGTTCTACGTTCTGTCTCTAAGGTTTGTTTCCTCTTGTATCCTAAAGCTGGGACTGGCGACTAACACTTATACTGAAAGGGGTTGCCAAACTTCCAACACACTAGAGTCTCCTGAAATCTCAACATATATTTTTTCATCCAATCTTCATGATACTTTCAAGTAATGATCAGTACACCAATCCCACTTGGATGCCAAAGTTTAGTTCTCCTAGATTGAAGCATTCTTTTGGAGTAACAGTTTGAATTTTTAGGTTTCATTCTGTTTTCTCCTATATTGACAAATGTAGTTCGAACTCTAAATCAAACACGGTTTGTGCTAGCTTCTTGAAACTTGAAACAGTAAAGTAGTTCTACATTCTATTTCTATTTTTTGTTTCCTCTGGATGTAGTCCTAAGCAGAGACTCACAAAAGACACATTCAATGAAAGGCGTTGTTAGGCTGCCAAAATACCACAGTCTCCTGAAATCTCAACATATTTTTTTTCCGACCTTCATGATCATTTCAAGTAATGAGCAGTACAAAAATAAAACGTGGATGTTCAAGTTTCGTTCTCCTAGGTTGAAGCATTCGTTTGCAGTAACAGTTTGAATTTTTAGTTTTCACTCTGTTTTCTCCTATATTGACAGATGCAGTTCGAACTCTAAATCAAACATGGTTTGTGCTAGCTTCTTGAAACTTGACACGATAAAGTAGTTCTATGTTCTATCTCTAAGGTTTGTTTCCTCTTGATGTAGCCTTAAGCAGACACTGGCGAATAACACTTTCAATGAAAGGCGTTGTTAAGCTTCCAAAAAAATACCGTCTCCTGAAATCTCAACATATATATTTTCATCCAATCTTCATGATTCTTTCAAGTATTGATCAGTACACCAATCAAACGTGGATGCCGAAGTTTTGTTCTTCTAGGTTGTAGCATTCGTTTGCAGGAACAGTTAGAAATTATAGGTTTCACTCTGTTTTCTCCTATATTGACAGATGCAGTTAGAACTCTAAAACAAACACGGTTTGTGCTAGCTTCTTGAAACTTGACACAATAAAGTAGTTCTACGTTCTGTCTCTAAGGTTTGTTTCCTCTTGTATCCTAAAGCTGGGACTGGCGACTAACACTTATACTGAAAGGGGTTGCCAAACTTCCAACACACTAGAGTCTCCTGAAATCTCAACATATATTTTTTCATCCAAACTTCATGATACTTTCAAGTAATGATCAGTACACCAATCCCACTTGGATGCCAAAGTTTAGTTCTCCTAGATTGAAGCATTCTTTTGGAGTAACAGTTTGAATTTTTAGGTTTCACTCTGTTTTCTCCTATATTGACAAATGTAGTTCGAACTCTAAATCAAACACGGTTTGTGCTAGCTTCTTGAAACTTGAAACAGTAAAGTAGTTCTACATTCTATTTTTATTTTTTGTTTCCTCTGGAGGTAGACCTAAGCAGAGACTGACGAAAGACACATTCAATGAAAGGCGTTGTTAGGCTGCCAAAATACTATAGTCTCCTGAAATCTCAACATATTTTTTTTTCCGACCTTCATGATAATTTCAAGTAATGAGCAGTACACCAATAAAACGTGGATGTTCAAGTTTCGTTCTCCTAGCTTGAAGCATTCGTTTGCAGTAACAGTTTGAATTTTTAGTTTTCACTCTGTTTTCTCCTATATTGACAGATGCAGTTCGAACTCTAAATCAAACATGGTTTGTGCTAGCTTCATGAAACTTGACACAATAAAGTAGTTCTACGTTCTATCTCTAAGGTTTGTTTCCTCTTGATGTAGCCTTAAGCAGAGACTGGCGAATAACACTTTCAATGAAAGGCGTTGTTAAGCTTCCAAAAAACTACCGTCTCCTGAAATCTCAACATATATTTTTTCAACCAATCTTCATGATTCTTTCAAGTATTGATCAGTACACCAATCAAACGTGGATGCCCAAGTTTTGTTCTTCTAGGTTGTAGCATTCGTTTGCAGGAACAGTTAGAAATTATAGGTTTCACTCTGTTTTCTACTATATTGACAGATGCAGTTAGAACTCTAAATCAAACACGGTTTGTGCTAGCTTCTTGAAACATGACACAGTAAAGTAGTTCTACGTTCTATCTCTAAGGTTTGTTTCCTCTTGTATCCTAAAGCTGGGACTGGCGAATAACACTTGTACTGAAAGGTTTTGCCAGACTTCCAACACACTAGAGTCTCCTGAAATCTCAACATATATTTTTTCATCCAATCTTCATGATACTTTCAAGTAATGATCAGTACACCAATCCCACTTGGATGCCAAAGTTTAGTTCTCCTAGATTGAAGCATTCTTTTGGAGTAACAGTTTGAATTTTTAGGTTTCACTCTGTTTTCTCCTATATTGACAAATGTAGTTCGAACTCTAAATCAAACACGGTTTGTGCTAGCTTCTTGAAACTTGAAACAGTAAAGTAGTTCTACATTCTGTTTTTATTTTTTGTTTTCTCTGGATGTAGACCTAAGCAGAGACTGAAGAAAGACACATTCAATGAAAGGCGTTGTTAGGCTGCCAAAATACAACAGTCTCCTGAAATCTCAACATATTTTTTTTTCCGACCTTCATGATCATTTCAAGTAATGAGCAGTACACCAATAAAACGTGGATGTTCAAGTTTCGTTCTCCTAGCTTGAAGCATTCGTTTGCAGTAACAGTTTGAATTTTTAGTTTTCACTCTGTTTTCTCCTATATTGACAGATGCAGTTCGAACTCTAAATCAAACATGGTTTGTGCTAGCTTCATGAAACTTGACACAATAAAGTAGTTCTACTTTCTATCTCTAAGGTTTGTTTCCTCTTGATGTAGCCTTAAGCAGAGACTGGCGAATAACACTTTCAATGAAAGGCGTTGTTAAGCTTCCAAAAAACTACCGTCTCCTGAAATCTCAACATATATTTTTTCATCCAATCTTCATGATTCTTTCAAGTATTGATCAGTACACCAATCAAACGTGGATGCCCAAGTTTTGTTCTTCTAGGTTGTAGCATTCGTTTGCAGGAACAGTTAGAAATTATAGGTTTCACTCTGTTTTCTCCTATATTGACAGATGCAGATAGAACTCTAAATCAAACACGGTTTGTGCTAGCTTCTTGAAACTTGACAAAATAAAGTAGTTCTACGTTCTATCTCTAAGGTTTGTTTCCTCTTGTATCCTAAAGCTGGGACTGGCGAATAACACTTATACTGAAAGGGGTTGCCAAACTTCCAACACACTAGAGTCTCCTGAAATCTCAACATATATTTTTTCATCCATATTCATGATACTTTCAAGTAATGATCAGTAAACCAATCCCACTTGGATGCCAAAGTTTAGTTCTCCTAGATTGAAGCATTCTTTTGGAGTAACAGTTTGAATTTTTAGGTTTCACTCTGTTTTCTCCTATATTGACAGATGCAGTTCGAACTGTAAATCAAACATGGTTTGTGCTAGCTTCTTGAAACTTGACACAATAAAGTAGTTCTATGTTCTATCTCTAAGGTTTGTTTCCTCTTGATGTAGCCTTAAGCAGAGACTGGCGAATAACACTTTCAATGAAAGGCGTTGTTAAGCTTATAAAAAACTACCGTCTCCTGAAATCTCAACATATATCTTTTCATCCAATCTTCATGATTCTTTCAAGTTTTGATCAGTACACGAATCAAACGTGGATGCCCAAGTTTTGTTCTTCTAGGTTGTAGCATTCGTTTGCAGGAACAGTTAGAAATTATAGGTTTCACTCTGTTTTCTCCTATATTGACAGATGCAGTTAGAACTCTAAATCAAACACGGTTTGTGCTAGCTTCTTGAAACTTGACACAGTAAAGTAGTTCTACGTTCTATCTCTAAGGTTTGTTTCCTCTTGTATCCTAAAGCTGGGACCTGCGAATAGCACTTATACTGAAAGGGGTTTCCAAACTTCCAACACACTAGAGTCTCCTGAAATTTCAACATATATTTTTTCATCCAATCTTCATGATACTTTCAAGTAATGATCAGTACACCAATCCCACTTGGATGCCAAAGTTTAGTTCTCCTAGATTAAAGCATTCTTTTGGAGTAACAGTTTGAATTTTTAGGTTTCACTCTGTTTTCTCCTATATTGACAAATGTAGTTCGAACTCTAAATCAAACACGGTTTGTGCTAGCTTCTTGAAACTTGAAACAGTTAAGTAGTTCTACATTCTATTTTTATTTTTTGTTTCCTCTGGATGTAGACCTAAGCAGAGACTGACGAAAGACACATTCAATGAAAGGCGTTGTTAGGCTGCCAAAATACCACAGTCTCCTGAAATCTCAACATATTTTTTTTCCGATCTTCATGATCATTTCAAGTAATGAGCAGTACACCAATAAAACGTGGATGTTCAAGTTTCGTTCTCCTAGGTTGAAGCATTAGTTTGCAGTAACAGTTTGAATTTTTAGTTTTCACTCTGTTTTCTCCTATATTGACAGATGCAGTTCGAACTCTAAATCAAACATGGTTTGTGCTAGCTTCTTGAAACTTGACACGATAAAGTAGTTCTACGTTCTATCTCTAAGGTTTGTTTCCTCTTGATGTAGCCTTAAGCAGACACTGGCGAATAACACTTTCAATGAAAGGCGTTGTTAAGCTTCCAAAAAACTACCGTCTCCTGAAATCTCAACATATATATTTTCATCCAATCTTCATGATTCTTTCAAGTATTGATCAGTACACCAATCAAACGTGGATGCCCAAGTTTTGTTCTTCTAGGTTGTAGCATTCGTTTGCAGGAACAGTTAGAAATTATAGGTTTCACTCTGTTTTCTCCTATATTGACAGATGCAGTTAGAACTCTAAATCAAACACGGTTTGTGCTAGCTTCTTGAAACTTGACACAATAAAGTAGTTCTACGTTCTATTTCTAAGGTTTGTTTCCTCTTGTATCCTAAAGCTGGGACTGGCGACTAACACTTATACTGAAAGGGGTTGCCAAACTTCCAACACACTAGAGTCTCCTGAAATCTCAACATATATTTTTTCATCCAATCTTCATGATACTTTCAAGTAATGATCAGTACACCAATCCCACTTGGATGCCAAAGTTTAGTTCTCCTAGATTGAAGCATTCTTTTGGAGTAACAGTTTGAATTTTTAGGTTTCACTCTGTTTTCTCTTATATTGACAAATGTAGTTCGAACTCTAAATCAAACACGGTTTGTGCTAGCTTCTTGAAACTTGAAACAGTAAAGTAGTTCTACATTCTATTTTTATTTTTTGTTTCCTCTGGATGTAGACCTAAGCAGAGACTGACGAAAGACACATTCAATGAAAGGCGTTGTTAGGCTGCCAAAATACTACAGGCTCCTGAAATCTCAACATATTTTTTTTTCCGACCTTCATGATCATTTCAAGTCATCAGCAGTACACCAATAAAACGTGGATGTTCAAGTTTCGTTCTCCTAGCTTGAAGCATTCGTTTGCAGTAACAGTTTGAATTTTTAGTTTTCACTCTGTTTTCTCCTATATTGACAGAAGCAGTTCGAACTCTAAATCAAACATGGTTTGTGCTAGCTTCTTGAAACTTGACACAATAAAGTAGTTCTACGTTCTATCTCTAAGGTTTGTTTCCTCTTGATGTAGCCTTAAGCAGAGACTGGCGAATAACACTTTCAATGAAAGGCGTTGTTAAGCTTCCATAAAACTACCGTCTCCTGAAATCTCAACATATATCTTTTCATCCAATCTTCATGATTCTTTCAAGTATTGATCAGTACACCAATCAAACGTGGATGCCCAAGTTTTGTTCTTCTAGGTTGTAGCATTCGTTTGAAGGAACAGTTAGAAATTATAGGTTTCACTCTGTTTTCTCCTATATTGACAGATGCAGTTAGAACTCTAAATCAAACACGGTTTGTGCTAGCTTCTTGAAACTTGACACAATAAAGTTGTTCTACTTTCTATCTCTAAGGTTTGTTTCCTCTTGTATCCTAAAGCTGGGACTGGCGAATAACACTTATACTGAAAGGGGTTGCCAAACTTCCAACACACTAGAGTCTCCTGAAATCTCAACATATATTTTTTCATCCAATCTTCATGATACTTTCAAGTAATGATCAGTACACCAATCCCACTTGGATGCCAAAGTTTAGTTCTCCTAGATTGAAGCATTCTTTTGGAGTAACAGTTTGAATTTTTAGGTTTCACTCTGTTTTCTCCTATATTGACAAATGTAGTTCGAACTCTAAATCAAACACGGTTTGTGCTAGCTTCTTGAAACTTGAAACAGTAAAGTAGTTCTACATTCTGTTTTTATTTTTTGTTTTCTCTGGATGTAGACCTAAGCAGAGACTGAAGAAAGACACATTCAATGAAAGGCGTTGTTAGGCTGCCAAAATACTACAGTCTCCTGAAATCTCAACATATTTTTTTTTCCGACCTTCATGATCATTTCAAGTAATGAGCAGTACACCAATAAAACGTGGATGTTCAAGTTTCGTTCTCCTAGCTTGAAGCATTCGTTTGCAGTAACAGTTTGAATTTTTAGTTTTCACTCTGTTTTCTCCTATATTGACAGATGCAGTTCGAACTCTAAATCAAACATGGTTTGTGCTAGCTTCATGAAACTTGACACAATAAAGTAGTTCTACGTTCTATCTCTAAGGTTTGTTTCCTCTTGATGTAGCCTTAAGCAGAGACTGGCGAATAACACTTTCAATGAAAGGCGTTGTTAAGCTTCCAAAAAACTACCGTCTCCTGAAATCTCAACATATATTTTTTCATCCAATCTTCATGATTCTTTCAAGTATTGATCAGTACACCAATCAAACGTGGATGCCCAAGTTTTGTTCTTCTAGGTTGTAGCATTCGTTTGCAGCAACAGTTAGAAATTATAAGTTTCACTCTGTTTTCTCCTATATTGACAGATGCAGATAGAACTCTAAATCAAACACGGTTTGTGCTAGCTTCTTGAAACTTGACACAATAAAGTAGTTCTACGTTCTATCTCTAAGGTTTGTTTCCTCTTGTATCCTAAAGCTGGGACTGGCGAATAACACTTATACTGAAAGGGGTTGCCAAACTTCCAACACACTAGAGTCTCCTGAAATCTCAACATATATTTTTTCATCCAATATTCATGATACTTTCAAGTAATGATCAGTAAACCAATCCCACTTGGATGCCAAAGTTTAGTTCTCCTAGATTGAAGCATTCTTTTGGAGTAACAGTTTGAATTTTTAGGTTTCACTCTGTTTTCTCCTATATTGACAGATGCAGTTCGAACTGTAAATCAAACATGGTTTGTGCTAGCTTCTTGAAACTTGACACAATAAAGTAGTTCTATGTTCTATCTCTAAGGTTTGTTTCCTCTTGATGTAGCCTTCAGCAGAGACTGGCGAATAACACTTTCAATGAAAGGCGTTGTTAAGCTTATAAAAAACTACCGTCTCCTGAAATCTCAACATATATCTTTTCATCCAATCTTCATGATTCTTTCAAGTTTTGATCAGTACACGAATCAAACGTGGATGCCCAAGTTTTGTTCTTCTAGGTTGTAGCATTCGTTTGCAGGAACAGTTAGAAATTATAGGGTTTCACTCTTTTTTCTCCTATATTGACAGATGCAGTTAGAACTCTAAATCAAACACGGTTTGTGCTAGCTTCTTGAAACTTGACACAATAAAGTTGTTCTACGTTCTATCTCTAAGGTTTGTTTCCTCTTGTATCCTAAAGCTGGGACTGGCGAATAACACTTATACTGAAAGGGGTTGCCAAACTTCCAACACACTAGAGTCTCCTGAAATCTCAACATATATTTTTTCATCCAATCTTCATGATACTTTCAAGTAATGATCAGTACACCAATCCCACTTGGATGCCAAAGTTTAGTTCTCCTAGATTGAAGCATTCTTTTGGAGTAACAGTTTGAATTTTTAGGTTTCACTCTGTTTTCTCCTATATTGACAAATGTAGTTCGAACTCTAAATCAAACACGGTTTGTGCTAGCTTCTTGAAACTTGAAACAGTAAAGTAGTTCTACATTCTGTTTTTATTTTTTGTTTTCTCTGGATGTAGACCTAAGCAGAGACTGAAGAAAGACACATTCAATGAAAGGCGTTGTTAGGCTGCCAAAATACTACAGTCTCCTGAAATCTCAACATATTTTTTTTTCCGACCTTCATGATCATTTCAAGTAATGAGCAGTACACCAATAAAACGTGGATGTTCAAGTTTCGTTCTCCTAGCTTGAAGCATTCGTTTGCAGTAACAGTTTGAATTTTTAGTTTTCACTCTGTTTTCTCCTATATTGACAGATGCAGTTCGAACTCTAAATCAAACATGGTTTGTGCTAGCTTCATGAAACTTGACACAATAAAGTAGTTCTACGTTCTATCTCTAAGGTTTGTTTCCTCTTGATGTAGCCTTAAGCAGAGACTGGCGAATAACACTTTCAATGAAAGGTGTTGTTAAGCTTCCAAAAAACTACCGTCTCCTGAAATCTCAACATATATTTTTTCATCCAATCTTCATGATTCTTTCAAGTATTGATCAGTACACCAATCAAACGTGGATGCCCAAGTTTTGTTCTTCTAGGTTGTAGCATTCGTTTGCAGCAACAGTTAGAAATTATAGGTTTCACTCTGTTTTCTCCTATATTGACAGATGCAGTTAGAACTCTAAATCAAACACGGTTTGTGCTAGCTTCTTGAAACTTGACACAATAAAGTAGTTCTACGTTCTATCTCTAAGGTTTGTTTCCTCTTGTATCCTAAAGCTGGGACTGGCGAATAACACTTATACTGAAAGGGGTTGCCAAACTTCCAACACACTAGAGTCTCCTGAAATCCCAACATATATTTTTTCATCCAATCTTCATGATACTTTCAAGTAATGATCAGTACACCAATCCCACTTGGATGCCAAAGTTTAGTTCTCCTAGATTGAAGCATTCTTTTGGAGTAACAGTTTGAATTGTTAGGTTTCACTCTGTTTTCTCTTATATTGACAAATGTAGTTCGAACTCTAAATCAAACACGGTTTGTGCTAGCTTCTTGAAACTTGAAACAGTAAAGTAGTTCTACATTCTATTTTTATTTTTTGTTTCCTCTGGATGTAGACCTAAGCAGAGACTGACGAAAGACACATTCAATGAAAGGCGTTGTTAGGCTGCCAAAATACTACAGTCTCCTGAAATCTCAACATATTTTTTTTTCCGACCTTCATGATAATTTCATGTAATCAGCAGTACACCAATAAAACGTGGATGTTCAAGTTTCGTTCTCCTAGCTTGAAGCATTCGTTTGCAGTAACAGTTTGAATTTTTAGTTTTCACTCTGTTTTCTCCTATATTGACAGATGCAGTTCGAACTCTAAATCAAACATGGTTTGTGCTAGCTTCATGAAACTTGACACAATAAAGTAGTTCTACGTTCTATCTCTAAGGTTTGTTTCCTCTTGATGTAGCCTTAAGCAGAGACTGGCGAATAACACTTTCAATGAAAGGCGTTGTTAAGCTACCAAAAAACTACCGTCTCCTGAAATCTCAACATATATTTTTTCATCCAATCTTCATGATTCTTTCAAGTATTGATCAGTACACCAATCAAACGTGGATGCCCAAGTTTTGTTCTTCTAGGTTGTAGCATTCGTTTGCAGGAACAGTTAGAAATTATAGGTTTCACTCTGTTTTCTCCTATATTGACAGATGCAGTTAGAACTCTAAATCAAACACGGTTTGTGCTAGCTTCTTGAAACTTGACACAATAAAGTAGTTCTACGTTCTATCTCTAAGGTTTGTTTCCTCTTGTATCCTAAAGCTGGGACTGGCGAATAACACTTATACTGAAAGGGGTTGCCAAACTTCCAACACACTAGAGTCTCCTGAAATCCCAACATATATTTTTTCATCCAATCTTCATGATACTTTCAAGTAATGATCAGTACACCAATCCCACTTGGATGCCAAAGTTTAGTTCTCCTAGATTGAAGCATTCTTTTGGAGTAACAGTTTGAATTTTTAGGTTTCACTCTGTTTTGTCTTATATTGACAAATGTAGTTCGAACTCTAAATCAAACACGGTTTGTGCTAGCTTCTTGATACTTGAAACAGTAAAGTAGTTCTACATTCTATTTTTATTTTTTGTTTCCTCTGGATGTAGACCTAAGCAGAGACTGACGAAAGACACATTCAATGAAAGGGGTTGTTAGGCTGCCAAAATACTACAGTCTCCTGAAAACTCAACATATTTTTTTTCCGACCTTCATGATAATTTCAAGTAATGAGCAGTACACCAATAAAACGTGGATGTTCAAGTTTCGTTCTCCTAGGTTGAAGCATTCGTTTGCAGTAACAGTTTGAATTTTTAGTTTTCACTCTGTTTTCTCCAATATTGACAGATGCAGTTCGAACTCTAAATCAAACATGGTTTGTGCTAGCTTCTTGAAACTTGACACAATAAAGTAGTTCTACGTTCTATCTCTAAGGTTTGTTTCCTCTTGATGTAGCCTTAAGCAGAGACTGACGAATAACACTTTCAATGAAAGGCGTTGTTAAGCTTCCAAAAAACTACCGTCTCCTGAAATCTCAACATATATTTTTTCATCCAATCTTCATGATTCTTTCAAGTATTGATCAGTACACCAATCAAACGTGGATGCCCAAGTTTTGTTCTTCTAGGTTGTAGCATTCGTTTGCAGGAACAGTTAGAAATTATAGGTTTCACTCTGTTTTCTCCTATATTGACAGATGCCGTTAGAACTCTAAATCAAACACGGTTTGTGCTAGCTTCTTGAAACTTGACACAATAAAGTAGTTCTACGTTCTATCTCTAAGGTTTGTTTCCTCTTGTATCCTAAAGCTGGGACTGGCGAATAACACTTATACTGAAAGGGGTTGCCAAACTTCCAACACACTAGAGTCTCCTGAAATCTCAACATATATTTTTTCATCCAATCTTCATGATACTTTCAAGTAATGATCAGTACACCAATCCCACTTGGATGATAAGTTTAGTTCTCCTAGATTGAAGCATTCTTTTGGAGTAACAGTTTGAATTGTTAGGTTTCACTCTGTATTCTCCTATATTGACAAATATAGTTCGAACTCTAAATCAAACACGGTTTGTGCTAGCTTCTTGAAACTTGAAACAGTAAAGTAGTTCTACATTCTATTTTTATTTTTTGTTTCCTCTGGATGTAGACCTAAGCAGAGACTGACGAAAGACACATTCAATGAAAGGCATTGTTAGGCTGCCAAAATACTACAGTCTCCTGAAATCTCAACATATTTTTTTTCCGACCTTCATGATAATTTCAAGTAATGAGCAGTACACCAATAAAACGTGGATGTTCAAGTTTCGTTCTCCTAGGTTGAAGCATTCGTTTGCAGTAACAGTTTGAATTTTTAGTTTTCACTCTGTTTTCTCCTATATTGACAGATGCAGTTCGAACTCTAAATCAAACATGGTTTGTGCTAGCTTCTTGAAACTTGACACAATAAAGTAGTTCTACGTTCTATCTCTAAGGTTTGTTTCCTCTTGATGTAGCCTTAAGCAGAGACTGGCGAATAACACTTTCAATGAAAGGCGTTGTTAAGCTTCCAAAAAACTACCGTCTCCTGAAATCTCAACATATATTTTTTCATCCAATCTTCATGATTCTTTCAAGTATTGATCAGTACACCAATCAAACGTGGATGCCCAAGTTTTGTTCTTCTAGGTTGTAGCATTCGTTTGCAGGAACAGTTAGAAATTATAGGTTTCACTCTGTTTTCTCCTATATTGACAGATGCAGTTAGACTCTAAATCAAACACGGTTTGTGCTAGCTTCTTGAAACTTGACACAATAAAGTAGTTCTACGTTCTATCTCTAAGGTTTGTTTCCTCTTGTATCCTAAAGCTGGGACTGGCGAATAACACTTATACTGAAAGGGGTTGCCAAACTTCCAACACACTAGAGTCTCCTGAAATCTCAACATATATTTTTTCATCCAATCTTCATGATACTTTCAAGTAATGATCAGTACACCAATCCCACTTGGATGCCAAAGTTTAGTTCTCCTAGATTGAAGCATTCTTTTGGAGTAACAGTTTGAATTTTTAGGTTTCACTCTGTTTTCTCCTATATTGACAAATGTAGTTCGAACTCTAAATCAAACACGGTTTGTGCTAGCTTCTTGAAACTTGAAACAGTAAAGTAGTTCTACATTCTATTTTTATTTTTTGTTTCCTCTGGATGTAGACCTAAGCAGAGACTGACGAAAGACACATTCAATGAAAGGGGTTGTTAGGCTGCCAAAATACTACAGTCTCCTGAAAACTCAACATATTTTTTTTCCGACCTTCATGATAATTTCAAGTAATGAGCAGTACACAAATAAAACGTGGATGTTCAAGTTTCGTTCTCCTAGGTTGAAGCATTCGTTTGCAGTAACAGTTTGAATTTTTAGTTTTCACTCTTTCTCCAATATTGACAGATGCAGTTCGAACTCTAAATCAAACATGGTTTGTGCTAGCTTCTTGAAACTTGACACAATAAAGTAGTTCTACGTTCTATCTCTAAGGTTTGTTTCCTCTTGATGTAGCCTTAAGCAGAGACTGGCGAATAACACTTTCAATGAAAGGCGTTGTTAAGCTTCCAAAAAACTACCGTCTCCTGAAATCTCAACATATATTTTTTCATCCAATCTTCATGATTCTTTCAAGTATTGATCAGTACACCAATCAAACGTGGATGCCCAAGTTTTGTTCTTCTAGGTTGTAGCATTCGTTTGCAGCAACAGTTAGAAATTATAGGTTTCACTCTGTTTTCTCCTATATTGACAGATGCCGTTAGAACTCTAAATCAAACACGGTTTGTGCTAGCTTCTTGAAACTTGACACAATAAAGTAGTTCTACGTTCTATCTCTAAGGTTTGTTTCCTCTTGTATCCTAAAGCTGGGACTGGCGAATAACACTTATACTGAAAGGGGTTGCCAAACTTCCAACACACTAGAGTCTCCTGAAATCCCAACATATATTTTTTCATCCAATCTTCATGATACTTTCAAGTAATGATCAGTACACCAATCCCACTTGGATGCCAAAGTTTAGTTCTCCTAGATTGAAGCATTCTTTTGGAGTAACAGTTTGAATTGTTAGGTTTCACTCTGTTTTCTCTTATATTGACAAATGTAGTTCGAACTCTAAATCAAACACGGTTTGTGCTAGCTTCTTGAAACTTGAAACAGTAAAGTAGTTCTACATTCTATTTTTATTTTTTGTTTCCTCTGGATGTAGACCTAAGCAGAGACTGACGAAAGACACATTCAATGAAAGGCGTTGTTAGGCTGCCAAAATACTACAGTCTCCTGAAATCTCAACATATTTTTTTTTCCGACCTTCATGATAATTTCATGTAATCAGCAGTACACCAATAAAACGTGGATGTTCAAGTTTCGTTCTCCTAGCTTGAAGCATTCGTTTGCAGTAACAGTTTGAATTTTTAGTTTTCACTCTGTTTTCTCCTATATTGACAGATGCAGTTCGAACTCTAAATCAAACATGGTTTGTGCTAGCTTCATGAAACTTGACACAATAAAGTAGTTCTACGTTCTATCTCTAAGGTTTGTTTCCTCTTGATGTAGCCTTAAGCAGAGACTGGCGAATAACACTTTCAATGAAAGGCGTTGTTAAGCTACCAAAAAACTACCGTCTCCTGAAATCTCAACATATATTTTTTCATCCAATCTTCATGATTCTTTCAAGTATTGATCAGTACACCAATCAAACGTGGATGCCCAAGTTTTGTTCTTCTAGGTTGTAGCATTCGTTTGCAGGAACAGTTAGAAATTATAGGTTTCACTCTGTTTTCTCCTATATTGACAGATGCAGTTAGAACTCTAAATCAAACACGGTTTGTGCTAGCTTCTTGAAACTTGACACAATAAAGTAGTTCTACGTTCTATCTCTAAGGTTTGTTTCCTCTTGTATCCTAAAGCTGGGACTGGCGAATAACACTTATACTGAAAGGGGTTGCCAAACTTCCAACACACTAGAGTCTCCTGAAATCCCAACATATATTTTTTCATCCAATCTTCATGATACTTTCAAGTAATGATCAGTACACCAATCCCACTTGGATGCCAAAGTTTAGTTCTCCTAGATTGAAGCATTCTTTTGGAGTAACAGTTTGAATTTTTAGGTTTCACTCTGTTTTGTCTTATATTGACAAATGTAGTTCGAACTCTAAATCAAACACGGTTTGTGCTAGCTTCTTGATACTTGAAACAGTAAAGTAGTTCTACATTCTATTTTTATTTTTTGTTTCCTCTGGATGTAGACCTAAGCAGAGACTGACGAAAGACACATTCAATGAAAGGCGTTGTTAGGCTGCCAAAATACTACAGTCTCCTGAAATCTCAACATATTTTTTTTTCCGACCTTCATGATCATTTCAAGTAATGAGCAGTACACCAATAAAACGTGGATGTTCAAGTTTCGTTCTCCTAGCTTGAAGCATTCGTTTGCAGTAACAGTTTGAATTTTTAGTTTTCACTCTGTTTTCTCCTATATTGACAGATGCAGTTCGAACTCTAAATCAAACATGGTTTGTGCTAGCTTCATGAAACTTGACACAATAAAGTAGTTCTACGTTCTATTTCTAAGGTTTGTTTCCTCTTGATGTAGCCTTAAGCAGAGACTGGCGAATAACACTTTCAATGAAAGGCGTTGTTAAGCTTCCAAAAAACTGCCGTCTCCTGAAATCTCAACATATATTTTTTCATCCAATCTTCATGATTCTTTCAAGTATTGATCAGTACACCAATCAAACGTGGATGCCCAAGTTTTGTTCTTCTAGGTTGTAGCATTCGTTTGCAGCAACAGTTAGAAATTATAGGTTTCACTCTGTTTTCTCCTATATTGACAGATGCCGTTAGAACTCTAAATCAAACACGGTTTGTGCTAGCTTCTTGAAACTTGACACAATAAAGTAGTTCTACGTTCTATCTCTAAGGTTTGTTTCCTCTTGTATCCTAAAGCTGGGACTGGCGAATAACACTTATACTGAAAGGGGTTGCCAAACTTCCAACACACTAGAGTCTCCTGAAATCCCAACATATATTTTTTCATCCAATCTTCATGATACTTTCAAGTAATGATCAGTACACCAATCCCACTTGGATGCCAAAGTTTAGTTCTCCTAGATTGAAGCATTCTTTTGGAGTAACAGTTTGAATTGTTAGGTTTCACTCTGTTTTCTCTTATATTGACAAATGTAGTTCGAACTCTAAATCAAACACGGTTTGTGCTAGCTTCTTGAAACTTGAAACAGTAAAGTAGTTCTACATTCTATTTTTATTTTTTGTTTCCTCTGGATGTAGACCTAAGCAGAGACTGACGAAAGACACATTCAATGAAAGGCGTTGTTAGGCTGCCAAAATACTACAGTCTCCTGAAATCTCAACATATTTTTTTTTCCGACCTTCATGATAATTTCATGTAATCAGCAGTACACCAATAAAACGTGGATGTTCAAGTTTCGTTCTCCTAGCTTGAAGCATTCGTTTGCAGTAACAGTTTGAATTTTTAGTTTTCACTCTGTTTTCTCCTATATTGACAGATGCAGTTCGAACTCTAAATCAAACATGGTTTGTGCTAGCTTCATGAAACTTGACACAATAAAGTAGTTCTACGTTCTATCTCTAAGGTTTGTTTCCTCTTGATGTAGCCTTAAGCAGAGACTGGCGAATAACACTTTCAATGAAAGGCGTTGTTAAGCTACCAAAAAACTACCGTCTCCTGAAATCTCAACATATATTTTTTCATCCAATCTTCATGATTCTTTCAAGTATTGATCAGTACACCAATCAAACGTGGATGCCCAAGTTTTGTTCTTCTAGGTTGTAGCATTCGTTTGCAGGAACAGTTAGAAATTATAGGTTTCACTCTGTTTTCTCCTATATTGACAGATGCAGTTAGAACTCTAAATCAAACACGGTTTGTGCTAGCTTCTTGAAACTTGACACAATAAAGTAGTTCTACGTTCTATCTCTAAGGTTTGTTTCCTCTTGTATCCTAAAGCTGGGACTGGCGAATAACACTTATACTGAAAGGGGTTGCCAAACTTCCAACACACTAGAGTCTCCTGAAATCCCAACATATATTTTTTCATCCAATCTTCATGATACTTTCAAGTAATGATCAGTACACCAATCCCACTTGGATGCCAAAGTTTAGTTCTCCTAGATTGAAGCATTCTTTTGGAGTAACAGTTTGAATTTTTAGGTTTCACTCTGTTTTGTCTTATATTGACAAATGTAGTTCGAACTCTAAATCAAACACGGTTTGTGCTAGCTTCTTGATACTTGAAACAGTAAAGTAGTTCTACATTCTATTTTTATTTTTTGTTTCCTCTGGATGTAGACCTAAGCAGAGACTGACGAAAGACACATTCAATGAAAGGCGTTGTTAGGCTGCCAAAATACTACAGTCTCCTGAAATCTCAACATATTTTTTTTCCGACCTTCATGATCATTTCAAGTAATGAGCAGTACACCAATAAAACGTGGATGTTCAAGTTTCGTTCTCCTAGCTTGAAGCATTCGTTTGCAGTAACAGTTTGAATTTTTAGTTTTCACTCTGTTTTCTCCTATATTGACAGATGCAGTTCGAACTCTAAATCAAACATGGTTTGTGCTAGCTTCATGAAACTTGACACAATAAAGTAGTTCTACGTTCTATTTCTAAGGTTTGTTTCCTCTTGATGTAGCCTTAAGCAGAGACTGGCGAATAACACTTTCAATGAAAGGCGTTGTTAAGCTTCCAAAAAACTGCCGTCTCCTGAAATCTCAACATATATTTTTTCATCCAATCTTCATGATTCTTTCAAGTATTGATCAGTACACCAATCAAACGTGGATGCCCAAGTTTTGTTCTTCTAGGTTGTAGCATTCGTTTGCAGGAACAGTTAGAAATTATAGGTTTCACTCTGTTTTCTCCTATATTGACAGATGCAGTTAGAACTCTAAATCAAACACGGTTTGTGCAAGCTTCTTGAAACTTGACACAATAAAGTAGTTCTACGTTCTATCTCTAAGGTTTGTTTCCTCTTGTATCCTAAAGCTGGGACTGGCGAATAACACTTATACTGAAAGGGGTTGCCAAACTTCCAACACACTAGAGTCTCCTGAAATCCCAACATATATTTTTTCATCCAATCTTCATGATACTTTCAAGTAATGATCAGTACACCAATCCCACTTGGATGCCAAAGTTTAGTTCTCCTAGATTGAAGCATTCTTTTGGAGTAACAGTTTGAATTTTTAGGTTTCACTCTGTTTTCTCCTATATTGACAAATATAGTTCGAACTCTAAATCAAACACGGTTTGTGCTAGCTTCTTGAAACTTGAAACAGTAAAGTAGTTCTACATTCTATTTTTATTTTTTGTTTCCTCTGGATGTAGACCTAAGCAGAGACTGACGAAAGACACATTCAATGAAAGGGGTTGTTAGGCTGCCAAAATACTACAGTCTCCTGAAAACTCAACATATTTTTTTTCCGACCTTCATGATAATTTCAAGTAATGAGCAGTACACCAATAAAACGTGGATGTTCAAGTTTCGTTCTCCTAGGTTGAAGCATTCGTTTGCAGTAACAGTTTGAATTTTTAGTTTTCACTCTGTTTTCTCCAATATTGACAGATGCAGTTCGAACTCTAAATCAAACATGGTTTGTGCTAGCTTCTTGAAACTTGACACAATAAAGTAGTTCTACGTTCTATCTCTAAGGTTTGTTTCCTCTTGATGTAGCCTTAAGCAGAGACTGACGAATAACACTTTCAATGAAAGGCGTTGTTAAGCTTCCAAAAAACTACCGTCTCCTGAAATCTCAACATATATTTTTTCATCCAATCTTCATGATTCTTTCAAGTATTGATCAGTACACCAATCAAACGTGGATGCCCAAGTTTTGTTCTTCTAGGTTGTAGCATTCGTTTGCAGGAACAGTTAGAAATTATAGGTTTCACTCTGTTTTCTCCTATATTGACAGATGCCGTTAGAACTCTAAATCAAACACGGTTTGTGCTAGCTTCTTGAAACTTGACACAATAAAGTAGTTCTACGTTCTATCTCTAAGGTTTGTTTCCTCTTGTATCCTAAAGCTGGGACTGGCGAATAACACTTATACTGAAAGGGGTTGCCAAACTTCCAACACACTAGAGTCTCCTGAAATCTCAACATATATTTTTTCATCCAATCTTCATGATACTTTCAAGTAATGATCAGTACACCAATCCCACTTGGATGCCAAAGTTTAGTTCTCCTAGATTGAAGCATTCTTTTGGAGTAACAGTTTGAATTGTTAGGTTTCACTCTGTATTCTCCTATATTGACAAATATAGTTCGAACTCTAAATCAAACACGGTTTGTGCTAGCTTCTTGAAACTTGAAACAGTAAAGTAGTTCTACATTCTATTTTTATTTTTTGTTTCCTCTGGATGTAGACCTAAGCAGAGACTGACGAAAGACACATTCAATGAAAGGCATTGTTAGGCTGCCAAAATACTACAGTCTCCTGAAATCTCAACATATTTTTTTTTCCGACCTTCATGATAATTTCAAGTAATGAGCAGTACACCAATAAAACGTGGATGTTCAAGTTTCGTTCTCCTAGGTTGAAGCATTCGTTTGCAGTAACAGTTTGAATTTTTAGTTTTCACTCTGTTTTCTCCTATATTGACAGATGCAGTTCGAACTCTAAATCAAACATGGTTTGTGCTAGCTTCTTGAAACTTGACACAATAAAGTAGTTCTACGTTCTATCTCTAAGGTTTGTTTCCTCTTGATGTAGCCTTAAGCAGAGACTGGCGAATAACACTTTCAATGAAAGGCGTTGTTAAGCTTCCAAAAAACTACCGTCTCCTGAAATCTCAACATATATTTTTTCATCCAATCTTCATGATTCTTTCAAGTATTGATCAGTACACCAATCAAACGTGGATGCCCAAGTTTTGTTCTTCTAGGTTGTAGCATTCGTTTGCAGGAACAGTTAGAAATTATAGGTTTCACTCTGTTTTCTCCTATATTGACAGATGCAGTTAGACTCTAAATCAAACACGGTTTGTGCTAGCTTCTTGAAACTTGACACAATAAAGTAGTTCTACGTTCTATCTCTAAGGTTTGTTTCCTCTTGTATCCTAAAGCTGGGACTGGCGAATAACACTTATACTGAAAGGGGTTGCCAAACTTCCAACACACTAGAGTCTCCTGAAATCTCAACATATATTTTTTCATCCAATCTTCATGATACTTTCAAGTAATGATCAGTACACCAATCCCACTTGGATGCCAAAGTTTAGTTCTCCTAGATTGAAGCATTCTTTTGGAGTAACAGTTTGAATTTTTAGGTTTCACTCTGTTTTCTCCTATATTGACAAATGTAGTTCGAACTCTAAATCAAACACGGTTTGTGCTAGCTTCTTGAAACTTGAAACAGTAAAGTAGTTCTACATTCTATTTTTATTTTTTGTTTCCTCTGGATGTAGACCTAAGCAGAGACTGACGAAAGACACATTCAATGAAAGGGGTTGTTAGGCTGCCAAAATACTACAGTCTCCTGAAAACTCAACATATTTTTTTTCCGACCTTCATGATAATTTCAAGTAATGAGCAGTACACAAATAAAACGTGGATGTTCAAGTTTCGTTCTCCTAGGTTGAAGCATTCGTTTGCAGTAACAGTTTGAATTTTTAGTTTTCACTCTTTCTCCAATATTGACAGATGCAGTTCGAACTCTAAATCAAACATGGTTTGTGCTAGCTTCTTGAAACTTGACACAATAAAGTAGTTCTACGTTCTATCTCTAAGGTTTGTTTCCTCTTGATGTAGCCTTAAGCAGAGACTGGCGAATAACACTTTCAATGAAAGGCGTTGTTAAGCTTCCAAAAAACTACCGTCTCCTGAAATCTCAACATATATTTTTTCATCCAATCTTCATGATTCTTTCAAGTATTGATCAGTACACCAATCAAACGTGGATGCCCAAGTTTTGTTCTTCTAGGTTGTAGCATTCGTTTGCAGCAACAGTTAGAAATTATAGGTTTCACTCTGTTTTCTCCTATATTGACAGATGCCGTTAGAACTCTAAATCAAACACGGTTTGTGCTAGCTTCTTGAAACTTGACACAATAAAGTAGTTCTACGTTCTATCTCTAAGGTTTGTTTCCTCTTGTATCCTAAAGCTGGGACTGGCGAATAACACTTATACTGAAAGGGGTTGCCAAACTTCCAACACACTAGAGTCTCCTGAAATCCCAACATATATTTTTTCATCCAATCTTCATGATACTTTCAAGTAATGATCAGTACACCAATCCCACTTGGATGCCAAAGTTTAGTTCTCCTAGATTGAAGCATTCTTTTGGAGTAACAGTTTGAATTGTTAGGTTTCACTCTGTTTTCTCTTATATTGACAAATGTAGTTCGAACTCTAAATCAAACACGGTTTGTGCTAGCTTCTTGAAACTTGAAACAGTAAAGTAGTTCTACATTCTATTTTTATTTTTTGTTTCCTCTGGATGTAGACCTAAGCAGAGACTGACGAAAGACACATTCAATGAAAGGCGTTGTTAGGCTGCCAAAATAGTACAGTCTCCTGAAATCTCAACATATTTTTTTTTCCGACCTTCATGATAATTTCATGTAATCAGCAGTACACCAATAAAACGTGGATGTTCAAGTTTCGTTCTCCTAGCTTGAAGCATTCGTTTGCAGTAACAGTTTGAATTTTTAGTTTTCACTCTGTTTTCTCCTATATTGACAGATGCAGTTCGAACTCTAAATCAAACATGGTTTGTGCTAGCTTCATGAAACTTGACACAATAAAGTAGTTCTACGTTCTATCTCTAAGGTTTGTTTCCTCTTGATGTAGCCTTAAGCAGAGACTGGCGAATAACATTTTCAATGAAAGGCGTTGTTAAGCTACCAAAAAACTACCGTCTCCTGAAATCTCAACATATATTTTTTCATCCAATCTTCATGATTCTTTCAAGTATTGATCAGTACACCAATCAAACGTGGATGCCCAAGTTTTGTTCTTCTAGGTTGTAGCATTCGTTTGCAGGAACAGTTAGAAATTATAGGTTTCACTCTGTTTTCTCCTATATTGACAGATGCAGTTAGAACTCTAAATCAAACACGGTTTGTGCTAGCTTCTTGAAACTTGACACAATAAAGTAGTTCTACGTTCTATCTCTAAGGTTTGTTTCCTCTTGTATCCTAAAGCTGGGACTGGCGAATAACACTTATACTGAAAGGGGTTGCCAAACTTCCAACACACTAGAGTCTCCTGAAATCCCAACATATATTTTTTCATCCAATCTTCATGATACTTTCAAGTAATGATCAGTACACCAATCCCACTTGGATGCCAAAGTTTAGTTCTCCTAGATTGAAGCATTCTTTTGGAGTAACAGTTTGAATTTTTAGGTTTCACTCTGTTTTGTCTTATATTGACAAATGTAGTTCGAACTCTAAATCAAACACGGTTTGTGCTAGCTTCTTGATACTTGAAACAGTAAAGTAGTTCTACATTCTATTTTTATTTTTTGTTTCCTCTGGATGTAGACCTAAGCAGAGACTGACGAAAGACACATTCAATGAAAGGCGTTGTTAGGCTGCCAAAATACTACAGTCTCCTGAAATCTCAACATATTTTTTTTTCCGACCTTCATGATCATTTCAAGTAATGAGCAGTACACCAATAAAACGTGGATGTTCAAGTTTCGTTCTCCTAGCTTGAAGCATTCGTTTGCAGTAACAGTTTGAATTTTTAGTTTTCACTCTGTTTTCTCCTATATTGACAGATGCAGTTCGAACTCTAAATCAAACATGGTTTGTGCTAGCTTCATGAAACTTGACACAATAAAGTAGTTCTACGTTCTATTTCTAAGGTTTGTTTCCTCTTGATGTAGCCTTAAGCAGAGACTGGCGAATAACACTTTCAATGAAAGGCGTTGTTAAGCTTCCAAAAAACTGCCGTCTCCTGAAATCTCAACATATATTTTTTCATCCAATCTTCATGATTCTTTCAAGTATTGATCAGTACACCAATCAAACGTGGATGCCCAAGTTTTGTTCTTCTAGGTTGTAGCATTCGTTTGCAGGAACAGTTAGAAATTATAGGTTTCACTCTGTTTTCTCCTATATTGACAGATGCAGTTAGAACTCTAAATCAAACACGGTTTGTGCAAGCTTCTTGAAACTTGACACAATAAAGTAGTTCTACGTTCTATCTCTAAGGTTTGTTTCCTCTTGTATCCTAAAGCTGGGACTGGCGAATAACACTTATACTGAAAGGGGTTGCCAAACTTCCAACACACTAGAGTCTCCTGAAATCCCAACATATATTTTTTCATCCAATCTTCATGATACTTTCAAGTAATGATCAGTACACCAATCCCACTTGGATGCCAAAGTTTAGTTCTCCTAGATTGAAGCATTCTTTTGGAGTAACAGTTTGAATTTTTAGGTTTCACTCTGTTTTCTCCTATATTGACAAATATAGTTCGAACTCTAAATCAAACACGGTTTGTGCTAGCTTCTTGAAACTTGAAACAGTAAAGTAGTTCTACATTCTATTTTTATTTTTTGTTTCCTCTGGATGTAGACCTAAGCAGAGACTGACGAAAGACACATTCAATGAAAGGCGTTGTTAGGCTGCCAAAATACTACAGTCTCCTGAAATCTCAACATACTTTTTTTTCCCACCTTCATGATCATTTCAAGTAATGAGCAGTACACCAATAAAACGTGGATGTTCAAGTTTCGTTCTCCTAGTTTGAAGCATTCGTTTGCAGTAACAGTTTGAATTTTTAGTTTTCACTCTGTTTTCCCCTATATTAACAAATGCAGTTCGAACTCTAAATCAAACATGGTTTGTGCTAGCTTCTTGAAACTTGACACAATAAAGTAGTTCTACGTTCTATCTCTAGGTTTGTTTCCTCTTGATGTAGCCTTAAGCAGAGACTGGCGAGTAACACTTTCAATGAAAGGCGTTGTTAAGCTTCCCAAAAACTACCGTCTCCTGAAATCTCAACATATATTTTTTCATCCAATCTTCATGATTCTTTCAAGTATTGATCAGTACACCAATCAAACGTGGATGCCCAAGTTTTGTTCTTCTAGGTTGTAGCATTCGTTTGCAGGAACAGTTAGAAATAATAGGTTTCACTCTGTTTTCTCCTATATTGACAGATGCAGTTAGAACTCTAAATCAAACTCGGTGTGTGCTAGCTTCTTGAAACTTGACACAATAAAGTAGTTCTACCTTCTATCTCTAAGGTTTGTTTCCTCTTGTATCCTAAAGATGGGACTGGCGAATAACACTTATACTGAAAGGGGTTGCCAAACTTCCAACACACTAGAGTCTCCTGAAATCTCAACATATATTTTTTCATCCAATCTTCATGATACTTTCAACTAATGATCAGTACACTAATCCCACTTGGATGCCAAAGTTTAGTTCTCCTAGATTGAAGCATTCTTTTGGAGTAACAGTTTGAATTTTTAGGTTTCACTCTGTTTTCTCCTATATTGACAAATGTATTTCGAACTCTAAATCAAACACGGTTTGTGCTAGCTTCTTGAAACTTGAAACAGTAAAGTAGTTCTACATTCTATTTTTATTTTTTGTTTCCTCTGGATGTAGACTTAAGCAGAGACTGACGAAAGACACATTCAATGAAAGGCGTTGTTAGGCTGCCAAAATACTACAGTCTCCTGAAATCTCAACATATTTTTTTTTCCGACCTTCATGATAATTTCAAGTAATGAGCAGTACACCAATAAAACGAGGATGTTCAAGTTTCGTTCTCCTAGGTTAAAGCATTCGTTTGCAGTAACAGCTTGAATTTTTAGTTTTCACTCTGTTTTCTCCTATATTGACAGATGCAGTTCGAACTCTAAATCAAACATGGTTTGTGCTAGCTTCTTGAAACTTGACACAATAAAGTAGTTCTACGTTCTATCTCTAAGATTTGTTTCCTCTTGATGTAGCCTTAAGCAGAGACTGGCGAATAACACTTTTAATGAAAGGCGTTGTTAAGCTTCCAAAAAACTACCGTCTCCTGAAATCTCAACATATATTTTTTCATCCAATCTTCATGATTCTTTCAAGTATTGATCAGTACACCAATCAAACGTGGATGCGCGAGTTTTGTTCTTCTAGTTTGTAACATTCGTTTGCAGGAACAGTTAGAAATTATAGGTTTCACTCTGTTTTCTCCTATATTAACAGATGCAGTTAGAATTCTAAATCAAACACGGTTTGTGCTAGCTTCTTGAAACTTGACACAATGAAGTAGTTCTACATTCTATCTCCACGGTTTGTTTCCTCTTGTATCCTAAAGCTGGGACTGGCGAATAACACTTATACTGAAAGGGGTTGCCAAACTTCCAACACACTAGAGTCTCCTGAAATCTCAACATATATTTTTTCATCCAATCTTCATGATACTTTCAAGTAATGATCAGTACACCAATCCCACTTGGATGCCAAAGTTTAGTTCTCCTAGATTGAAGCATTCTTTTGGAGTAACAGTTTGAATTTTTAGGTTTCACTCTGTTTTCTCCTATATTGACAAATGTAGTTCGAACTCTAAATCAAACACGGTTTGTGCTAGCTTCTTGAAACTTGAAACAGTAAAGTAGTTCTACATTCTATTTTTATTTTTTGTTTCCTCTGGATGTAGACCTAAGCAGAGACTGACGAAAGACACATTCAATGAAAGGGGTTGTTAGGCTGCCAAAATAATACAGTCTCCTGAAATCTCAACATATTTTTTTTCCGACCTTCATGATAATTTCAAGTAATGAGCAGTACACCAATAAAACGTGGATGTTCAAGTTTCGTTCTCCTAGGTTGAAGCATTCGTTTGCAGTAACAGTTTGAATTTTTAGTTTTCACTCTGTTTTCTCCAATATTGACAGATGCAGTTCGAACTCTAAATCAAACATGGTTTGTGCTAGCTTCTTGAAACTTGACACAATAAAGTAGTTCTACGTTCTATCTCTAAGGTTTGTTTCCTCTTGATGTAGCCTTAAGCAGAGACTGGCGAATAACACTTTCAATGAAAGGCGTTGTTAAGCTTCCAAAAAACTACCGTCTCCTGAAATCTCAACATATATTTTTTCATCCAATCTTCATGATTCTTTCAAGTATTGATCAGTACACCAATCAAACGTGGATGCAGAACTTTTGTTCTTCTAGGTTGTAGCATTCGTTTGCAGGAACAGTTAGAAATTATAGGTTTCACTCTGTTTTCTCCTATATTGACAGATGCAGTTAGACTCTAAATCAAACACGGTTTGTGCTAGCTTCTTGAAACTTGACACTATAAAGTAGTTCTACGTTCTATCTCTAAGGTTTGTTTCCTCTTGTATCCTAAAGCTGGGACTGGCGAATAACACTTATACTGAAAGGGGTTGCCAAACTTCCAACACACTAGAGTCTCCTGAAATCTCAACATATATTTTTTCATCCAATCTTCATGATACTTTCAAGTAATGATCAGTACACCAATCCCACTTGGATGCCAAAGTTTAGTTCTCCTAGATTGAAGCATTCTTTTGGAGTAACAGTTTGAATTTTTAGGTTTCACTCTGTTTTCTCCTATATTGACAAATGTAGTTCGAACTCTAAATCAAACACGGTTTGTGCTAGCTTCTTGAAACTTGAAACAGTAAAGTAGTTCTACATTCTATTTTTATTTTTTGTTTCCTCTGGATGTAGACCTAAGCAGAGACTGACGAAAGACACATTCAATGAAAGGGGTTGTTAGGCTGCCAAAATACTACAGTCTCCTGAAAACTCAACATATTTTTTTTTCCGACCTTCATGATAATTTCAAGTAATGAGCAGTACACAAATAAAACGTGGATGTTCAAGTTTCGTTCTCCTAGGTTGAAGCATTCGTTTGCAGTAACAGTTTGAATTTTTAGTTTTCACTCTTTCTCCAATATTGACAGATGCAGTTCGAACTCTAAATCAAACATGGTTTGTGCTAGCTTCTTGAAACTTGACACAATAAAGTAGTTCTACGTTCTATCTCTAAGGTTTGTTTCCTCTTGATGTAGCCTTAAGCAGAGACTGGCGAATAACACTTTCAATGAAAGGCGTTGTTAAGCTTCCAAAAAACTACCGTCTCCTGAAATCTCAACATATATTTTTTAATCCAATCTTCATGATTCTTTCAAGTATTGATCAGTACACCAATCAAACGTGGATGCCCAAGTTTTGTTCTTCTAGGTTGTAGCATTCGTTTGCAGCAACAGTTAGAAATTATAGGTTTCACTCTGTTTTCTCCTATATTGACAGATGCCGTTAGAACTCTAAATCAAACACGGTTTGTGCTAGCTTCTTGAAACTTGACACAATAAAGTAGTTCTACGTTCTATCTCTAAGGTTTGTTTCCTCTTGTATCCTAAAGCTGGGACTGGCGAATAACACTTATACTGAAAGGGGTTGCCAAACTTCCAACACACTAGAGTCTCCTGAAATCCCAACATATATTTTTTCATCCAATCTTCATGATACTTTCAAGTAATGATCAGTACACCAATCCCACTTGGATGCCAAAGTTTAGTTCTCCTAGATTGAAGCATTCTTTTGGAGTAACAGTTTGAATTGTTAGGTTTCACTCTGTTTTCTCTTATATTGACAAATGTAGTTCGAACTCTAAATCAAACACGGTTTGTGCTAGCTTCTTGAAACTTGAAACAGTAAAGTAGTTCTACATTCTATTTTTATTTTTTGTTTCCTCTGGATGTAGACCTAAGCAGAGACTGACGAAAGACACATTCAATGAAAGGCGTTGTTAGGCTGCCAAAATACTACAGTCTCCTGAAATCTCAACATATTTTTTTTTCCGACCTTCATGATAATTTCATGTAATCAGCAGTACACCAATAAAACGTGGATGTTCAAGTTTCGTTCTCCTAGCTTGAAGCATTCGTTTGCAGTAACAGTTTGAATTTTTAGTTTTCACTCTGTTTTCTCCTATATTGACAGATGCAGTTCGAACTCTAAATCAAACATGGTTTGTGCTAGCTTCATGAAACTTGACACAATAAAGTAGTTCTACGTTCTATCTCTAAGGTTTGTTTCCTCTTGATGTAGCCTTAAGCAGAGACTGGCGAATAACACTTTCAATGAAAGGCGTTGTTAAGCTACCAAAAAACTACCGTCTCCTGAAATCTCAACATATATTTTTTCATCCAATCTTCATGATTCTTTCAAGTATTGATCAGTACACCAATCAAACGTGGATGCCCAAGTTTTGTTCTTCTAGGTTGTAGCATTCGTTTGCAGGAACAGTTAGAAATTATAGGTTTCACTCTGTTTTCTCCTATATTGACAGATGCAGTTAGAACTCTAAATCAAACACGGTTTGTGCTAGCTTCTTGAAACTTGACACAATAAAGTAGTTCTACGTTCTATCTCTAAGGTTTGTTTCCTTTGTATCCTAAAGCTGGGACTGGCGAATAACACTCATACTGAAAGGGGTTGCCAAACTTCCAACACACTAGAGTCTCCTGAAATCCCAACATATATTTTTTCATCCAATCTTCATGATACTTTCAAGTAATGATCAGTACACCAATCCCACTTGGATGCCAAAGTTTAGTTCTCCTAGATTGAAGCATTCTTTTGGAGTAACAGTTTGAATTTTTAGGTTTCACTCTGTTTTGTCTTATATTGACAAATGTAGTTCGAACTCTAAATCAAACACGGTTTGTGCTAGCTTCTTGATACTTGAAACAGTAAAGTAGTTCTACATTCTATTTTTATTTTTTGTTTCCTCTGGATGTAGACCTAAGCAGAGACTGACGAAAGACACATTCAATGAAAGGCGTTGTTAGGCTGCCAAAATACTACAGTCTCCTGAAATCTCAACATATTTTTTTTTCCGACCTTCATGATCATTTCAAGTAATGAGCAGTACACCAATAAAACGTGGATGTTCAAGTTTCGTTCTCCTAGCTTGAAGCATTCGTTTGCAGTAACAGTTTGAATTTTTAGTTTTCACTCTGTTTTCTCCTATATTGACAGATGCAGTTCGAACTCTAAATCTAACATGGTTTGTGCTAGCTTCATGAAACTTGACACAATAAAGTAGTTCTACGTTCTATTTCTAAGGTTTGTTTCCTCTTGATGTAGCCTTAAGCAGAGACTGGCGAATAACACTTTCAATGAAAGGCGTTGTTAAGCTTCCAAAAAACTGCCGTCTCCTGAAATCTCAACATATATTTTTTCATCCAATCTTCATGATTCTTACAAGTATTGATCAGTACACCAATCAAACGTGGATGCCCAAGTTTTGTTCTTCTAGGTTGTAGCATTCGTTTGCAGGAACAGTTAGAAATTATAGGTTTCACTCTGTTTTCTCCTATATTGACAGATGCAGTTAGAACTCTAAATCAAACACGGTTTGTGCAAGCTTCTTGAAACTTGACACAATAAAGTAGTTCTACGTTCTATCTCTAAGGTTTGTATCCTCTTGTATCCTAAAGCTGGGACTGGCGAATAACACTTATACTGAAAGGGGTTGCCAAACTTCCAACACACTAGAGTCTCCTGAAATCCCAACATATATTTTTTCATCCAATCTTCATGATACTTTCAAGTAATGATCAGTACACCAATCCCACTTGGATGCCAAAGTTTAGTTCTCCTAGATTGAAGCATTCTTTTGGAGTAACAGTTTGAATTTTTAGGTTTCACTCTGTTTTCTCCTATATTGACAAATATATTTCGAACTCTAAATCAAACACGGTTTGTGCTAGCTTCTTGAAACTTGAAACAGTAAAGTAGTTCTACATTCTATTTTTATTTTTTGTTTCCTCTGGATGTAGACCTAAGCAGAGACTGACGAAAGACACATTCAATGAAAGGCGTTGTTAGGCTGCCAAAATACTACAGTCTCCTGAAATCTCAACATACTTTTTTTTCCCACCTTCATGATCATTTCAAGTAATGAGCAGTACACCAATAAAACGTGGATGTTCAAGTTTCGTTATCCTAGCTTGAAGCATTCGTTTGCAGTAACAGTTTGAATTTTTAGTTTTCACTCTGTTTTCCCCTATATTGACAGATGCAGTTCGAACTCTAAATCAAACATGGTTTGTGCTAGCTTCTTGAAACTTGACACAATAAAGTAGTTCTACGTTCTATCTCTAGGTTTGTTTTTTCTTGATGTAGCCTTAAGCAGAGACTGGCGAGTAACACTTTCAATGAAAGGCGTTGTTAAGCTTCCCAAAAACTACCGTCTCCTGAAATCTCAACATATATTTTTTCATCCAATCTTCATGATTCTTTCAAGTATTGATCAGTACACCAATCAAACGTGGATGCCCAAATTTTGTTCTTCTAGGTTGTAGCATTCGTTTGCAGGAACAGTTAGAAATAATAGGTTTCACTCTGTTTTCTCCTATATTGACAGATGCAGTTAGAACTCTAAATCAAACTCGGTGTGTGCTAGCTTCTTGAAACTTGACACAATAAAGTAGTTCTACCTTCTATCTCTAAGGTTTGTTTCCTCTTGTATCCTAAAGATGGGACTGGCGAATAACACTTATACTGAAAGGGGTTGCCAAACTTCCAACACACTAGAGTCTCCTGAAATCTCAACATATATTTTTTCATCCAATCTTCATGATACTTTCAACTAATGATCAGTACACCAATCCCACTTGGATGCCAAAGTTTAGTTCTCCTAGATTGAAGCATTCTTTTGGAGTAACAGTTTGAATTTTTAGGTTTCACTCTGTTTTCTCCTATATTGACAAATGTATTTGGAACTCTAAATCAAACACGGTTTGTGCTAGCTTCTTGAAACTTGAAACAGTAAAGTAGTTCTACATTCTATTTTTATTTTTTGTTTCCTCTGGATGTAGACTTAAGCAGAGACTGACGAAAGACACATTCAATGAAAGGCGTTGTTAGGCTGCCAAAATACTACAGTCTCCTGAAATCTCAACATATTTTTTTTTTCCGACCTTCATGATAATTTCAAGTAATGAGCAGTACACCAATAAAACGAGGATGTTCAAGTTTCGTTCTCCTAGGTTAAAGCATTCGTTTGCAGTAACAGCTTGAATTTTTAGTTTTCACTCTGTTTTCTCCTATATTGACAGATGCAGTTCGAACTCTAAATCAAACATGGTTTGTGCTAGCTTCTTGAAACTTGACACAATAAAGTAGTTCTACGTTCTATCTCTAAGATTTGTTTCCTCTTGATGTAGCCTTAAGCAGAGACTGGCGAATAACACTTTTAATGAAAGGCGTTGTTAAGCTTCCAAAAAACTACCGACTCCTGAAATCTCAACATATATTTTTTCATCCAATCTTCATGATTCTTTCAAGTATTGATCAGTACACCAATCAAACGTGGATGCGCGAGTTTTGTTCTTCTAGTTTGTAACATTCGTTTGCAGGAACAGTTAGAAATTATAGGTTTCACTCTGTTTTCTCCTATATTAACAGATGCAGTTAGAATTCTAAATCAAACACGGTTTGTGCTAGCTTCTTGAAACTTGACACAATGAAGTAGTTCTACATTCTATCTCCACGGTTTGTTTCCTCTTGTATCCTAAAGCTGGGACTGGCGAATAACACTTATACTGAAAGGGGTTGCCAAACTTCCAACACACTAGAGTCTCCTGAAATCTCAACATATATTTTTTCATCCAATCTTCATGATACTTTCAAGTAATGATCAGTACACCAATCCCACTTGGATGCCAAAGTTTAGTTCTCCTAGATTGAAGCATTCTTTTGGAGTAACAGTTTGAATTTTTAGGTTTCACTCTGTTTTCTCCTATATTGACAAATGTAGTTCGAACTCTAAATCAAACACGGTTTGTGCTAGCTTCTTGAAACTTGAAACAGTAAAGTAGTTCTACATTCTATTTTTATTTTTTGTTTCTTCTGGATGTAGACCTAAGCAGAGACTGACGAAAGACACATTCAATGAAAGGCGTTGTTAGGCTGCCAAAATACTACAACCTCATGAAATCTCAACATATTTTTTTTTCCGACCTTCATGATAATTTCAAGTAATGAGCAGTACACCAATAAATCGTGGATGTTCAAGTTTCGTTCTCCTAGGTTGAAGCATTCGTTTGCAGTAACAGTTTGAATTTTTAGTTTTCACTCTGTTTTCTCCTATATTGACAGATGCAGTTCGAACTCTAAATCAAATATGGTTTGCGCTAGCTTCTTGGAACTTGACACAAGAAAGTAGTTCTACGTTCTATCTCTAAGGTTTGTTTCCTCTTGATGTAGAATTAAGCAGAGACTGGCGAATAACACTTTCAATGAAAGGCGTTGTTAAGCTTCCAAAAAACTACCGTCTCCTGAAATCTCAACATATATTTTTTCATCCAATCTTCATGATTCTTTCAAGTATTGATCAGTACACCAATCAAACGTGGATGCCCAAGTTTTGTTCTTCTAGGTTGTAGCATTCGTTTGCAGGAACAGTTAGAAATTATAGGTTTCACTCTGTTTTCTCCTATATTGACAGATGCAGTTAGAACTCTAAATCAAACTCGGTGTGTGCTAGCTTCTTGAAACTTGACACAATAAAGTAGTTCTACCTTCTATCTCTAAGGTTTGTTTCCTCTTGTATCCTAAAGATGGGACTGGCGAATAACACTTATACTGAAAGGGGTTGCCAAACTTCCAACACACTAGAGTCTCCTGAAATCTCAACATATAATTTTTCATCCAATCTTCATGATACTTTCAAGTAATGATCAGTACACGAATCCCACTTGGATGCCAAAGTTTAGTTCTCCTAGATTGAAGCATTCTTTTGGAGTAACAGTTTGAATTTTTAGGTTTCACTCTGTTTTCTCCTATATTGACAAATGTAGTTCGAACTCTAAATCAAACACGGTTTGTGCTAGCTTCTTGAAACTTGAAACAGTAAAGTAGTTCTACATTCTATTTTTATTTTTTGTTTCCTCTGGATGTAGACCTAAGCAGAGACTGACGAAAGACACATTCAATGAAAGGCGTTGTTAGGCTGCCAAAATACTACAGTCTTCTGAAATCTCAACATATTTTTTTTTCCGACCTTCATGATAATTTCAAGTAATGAGCAGTACACCAATAAAACGAGGGTGTTCAAGTTTCGTTCTCCTAGGTTGATGCATTCGTTTGCAGTAACAGTTTGAATTTTTAGTTTTCACTCTGTTTTCTCCTATATTGACAGATGCAGTTCGAACTCTAAATCAAACATGGTTTGTGCTAGCTTCTTGAAACTTGACACAACAAAGTAGTTCTACGTTCTATCTCTAAGGTTTGTTTCCTCTTGATGTAGCCTTAAGCAGAGACTGGCGAATAACACTTTTAATGAAAGGCATTGTTAAGCTTCCAAAAAACTACCGTCTCCTGAAATCTCAACATATATTTTTTCATCCAATCTTCATGATTCTTTCAAGTATTGTTCAGTACACCAATCAAACGTGGATGCGCGAGTTTTGTTCTTCTAGTTTGTAACATTCGTTTGCAGGAACAGTTAGAAATTATAGGTTTCACTCTGTTTTCTCCTATATTAACAGATGCAGTTAGAATTCTAAATCAAACACGGTTTGTGCTAGCTTCTTGAAACTTGACACAATGAAGTAGTTCTACATTCTATCTCCACGGTTTGTTTCCTCTTGTATCCTAAAGCTGGGACTGGCGAATAACACTTATACTGAAAGGGGTTGCCAGAATTCCAACACACTAGAGTCTCGTGAAATCTCAACATATATTTTTTCATCCAATCTTCATGATACTTTCAAGTAATGATCAGTACACCAATCCCACTTGGATGCCAAAGTTTAGTTCTCCTAGATTGAAGCATTCTTTTGGAGTAACAGTTTGAATTTTTAGGTTTCACTCTGTTTTCTCCTATATTGACAAATGTAGTTCGAACTCTAAATCAAACACGGTTTGTGCTAGCTTCTTGAAACTTGAAACAGTAAAGTAGTTCTACATTCTATTTTTATTTTTTGTTTCCTCTGGATGTAGACCTAAGCAGAGACTGACGAAAGACACATTCAATGAAAGGCGTTGTTAGGCTGCCAAAATACTACAACCTCATGAAATCTCAACATATTTTTTTTTCCGACCTTCATGATAATTTCAAGTAATGAGCAGTACACCAATAAATCGTGGATGTTCAAGTTTCGTTCTCCTAGGTTGAAGCATTCGTTTGCAGTAACAGTTTGAATTTTTAGTTTTCACTCTGTTTTCTCCTATATTGACAGATGCAGTTCGAACTCTAAATCAAATATGGTTTGCGCTAGCTTCTTGAAACTTGACACAAGAAAGTAGTTCTACGTTCTATCTCTAAGGTTTGTTTCCTCTTGATGTAGAATTAAGCAGAGACTGGCGAATAACACTTTCAATGAAAGGCGTTGTTAAGCTTCCAAAAAACTACCGTCTCCTGAAATCTCAACATACATTTTTTCATCCAATCTTCATGATTCTTTCAAGTATTGATCAGTACACCAATCAAACGTGGATGCCCAAGTTTTGTTCTTCTAGGTTGTAGCATTCGTTTGCAGGAACAGTTAGAAATTGTAGGTTTCACTCTGTTTTCTCCTATATTGACAGATGCAGTTAGAACTCTAAATCAAACTCGGTGTGTGCTAGCTTCTTGAAACTTGACACAATAAAGTAGTTCTACCTTCTATCTCTAAGGTTTGTTTCCTCTTGTATCCTAAAGATGGGACTGGCGAATCACACTTATACTGAAAGGGGTTGCCAAACTTCCAACACACTAGAGTCTCCTGAAATCTCAACATATATTTTTTCATCCAATCTTCATGATACTTTCAAGTAATGATCAGTACACGAATCCCACTTGGATGCCAAAGTTTAGTTCTCCTAGATTGAAGCATTCTTTTGGAGTAACAGTTTGAATTTTTAGGTTTCACTCTGTTTTCTCCTATATTGACAAATGTAGTTTGAACTCTAAATCAAACACGGTTTGTGCTAGCTTCTTGAAACTTGAAACAGTAAAGTAGTTCTACATTCTATTTTTATTTTTTGTTTCCTCTGGATGTAGACCTAAGCAGAGACTGACGAAAGACACATTCAATGAAAGGCGTTGTTAGGCTGCCAAAATACTACAGTCTCCTGAAATCTCAACATATTTTTTTTCCGACCTTCATGATAATTTCAAGTAATGAGCAGTACACCAATAAAACGAGGATGTTCAAGTTTCGTTCTCCTAGGTTGAAGCATTCGTTTGCAGTAACAGTTGAATTTTTAGTTTTCACTCTGTTTTCTCCTATATTGACAGATGCAGTTCGAACTCTCAATCAAACATGGTTTGTGCTAGCTTCTTGAAACTTGACACAATAAAGTAGTTCTACGTTCTATCTCTAAGGTTTGTTTCCTCTTTGATGTAGCCTTAAGCAGAGACCGGCGAATAACACTTTCAATGAGAGGCGTTGTTAGCTTCAAAAAAACTACTGTCTCCTGAAATCTCAACATATATTTTTTCATCCAATCTTTCATAATTCTTTCAAGTATTGATCAGTACACCATCAAACGTGGATGCCCAAGTTTTGTTCTTCTAGATTGTAGCATTCGTTTGTAGGAACAGTTAGAAATTATAGGTTTCACTCTGTTTTTCTCCTATATTGACAGATGCAGTTAGAACTCTAAATCAAACACGGTTTGTGCTAGCTTCTTGAAACTTGACACAATAAAGTAGTTCTACGTTCTATCTCTAAGGTTTGTTTTCCTCTTGTATCCTAAAGCTGGGACTGGCGAATAACATTTATACTGAAAGGGGTTGCCAAACTTCCAACACACTAGAGTCATCCTGAAATCTCAACATATATTTTTTTTATCCAATCTTCATGATACTTCAAGTAATGATCAGTACACCAATCCCTCTTGGATGCCAAAGTTTAGTTCTCTTAGATTGAAGCATTCTTTTGGAGTAACAGTTTGAATTTTTAGGTTTCACTCTGTTTTCTCCTATATTGACAAATGTAGTTCGAACTCTAAATCAAACACGGTTTGTGCTAGGGTTCTTGAAACTTGAAACAGTAAAGTAGTTCTACATTCTATTTTTATTTTTTGTTTCCTCTGGATGTAGACCTAAGCAGAGACTGACGAAAGACACATTCAATGAAAGGCGTTGTTAGGCTGCCAAATACTACAGTCTCCTGAAATCTCAACATATTTTTTTTCCGACCTTCATGATAATTTCAAGTAATGAGCAGTACACCAATAAAACGTGAGGATGTTCATAGTTTCGTTCTCCTAGGTTGAAAGCATTCGTTTTGCAGTATCAGTTTGAAAGTTTTCACTCTGTTTTCTCCTATATTGACAGATGCAGTTCGAACTCTAAATCAAACATGGTTTGTGCTAGCTTCTTGAAACTTGACACAACAAAGTAGTTCTACGTTCTATCTCTAAGGTTTGTTTCCTCTTGATGTAGCCTTAAGCAGAGACTGGCGAATAACACTTTCAATGAAAGGCGTTGTTAAGCTTCCAAAAAACTACCGTCTCCTGAAATCTCAACATATATTTTTTCATCCAATCTTCATGATTCTTTCAAGTATTGATCAGTACACCAATCAAACGTGGATGCCCAAGTTTTGTTCTTCTAGGTTGTAGCATTCGTTTGCAGGAACAGTTAGAAATTATAGGTTTCACTCTGTTTTCTCCTATATTGACAGATGCAGTTAGAACTCTAAATCAAACACGGTTTGTGCTAGCTTCTTGAAACTTGACACAATAAAGTAGTTCTACGTTCTATCTCTAAGGTTTGTTTCCTCTTGTATCCTAAAGCTGGGACTGGCGAATAACACTTATACTGAAAGGGGTTGCCAAACTTCCAACACACTAGAGTCTCGTGAAATCTCAACATATATTTTTCATCCAATCTTCATGATACGTTCAAGTAATGATCAGTACACCAATCCCACTTGGATGCCAAAGTTTAGTTCTCCTAGATTGAAGCATTCTTTTGGAGTAACAGTTTGAATTTTTAGGTTTCACTCTGTTTTCTCCTATATTGACAAATGTAGTTCGAACTCTAAATCAAACACGGTTTGTGCTAGCTTCTTGAAACTTGAAACAGTAAAGTAGTTCTACGTTCTATCTCTAAGGTTTGTTTCCTCTTGTATCCTTAAGCTGGGGTCTGGCGAATAACACTTATACTGAAAGGGGTTGCCAAACTTCCAACACACTAGAGTCTCCTGAAATATCAACATATATTTTTTCATCCAATCTTCATGATACTTTCAAGTAATGATCAGTACACCAATCCCACTTGGATGCCAAAGTTTAGTTCTCTTAGATTGAAGCATTCTTTTGGAGTAACAGTTTGAATTTTTAGGTTTCACTCTGTTTTCTCCTATATTGACAAATGTAGTTCGAACTCTAAATCAAACACGGTTTGTGCTAGCTTCTTGAAACTTGAAACAGTAAAGTAGTTCTACATTCTATTTTTATTTTTTGTTTCCTCTGGATGTAGACCTAAGCAGAGACTGACGAAAGACACATTCAATGAAAGGCGTTGTTAGGCTGCCAAAATACTACAGTCTCCTGATATCTCTACATATTTTTTTTCCGACCTTCATGATAATTTCATGTAATCAGCAGTACACCAATAAAACGTGGATGTTCAAGTTTCCTTCTCCTAGGTTGAAGCATTCGTTTGCAGTAACAGCTTGAATTTTTAGTTTTCACTCTGTTTTCTCCTACATTGACAGATGCAGTTCAAACTCTATATCAAACATGGTTTGTGCTAGCTTCTTGAAACTTGACACAATAAAGTAGTTCTACGTTCTATCTCTAAGGTTTGTTTCCTCTTGATGTAGCCGTAAGCAGAGACTGGCGAATAACACTTTCAATGAAAGGCCTTGTTAAGCTTCCAAAAAAATACCGTCTCCTGAAATCTCAACATATATTTTTTCATCCAATCTTCATGATTCTTTCAAGTATTGATCAGTACACCAATCAAACGTGGATGCCCAAGTTTTGTTCTTCTAGGTTGTAGCATTCGTTTGCAGGAACAGTTAGAAATTATAGGTTTCACTCTGTTTTCTCCTATATTGACAGATGCAGTTAGAACTCTAAATCAAACACGGTTTGTGCTAGCTTCTTGAAACTTGACACAACAAAGTACTTCTACGTTGTATCTCTAAGGTTTGTTTCCTCTTGTATCCTAAAGCTGGGACTGGCGAATAACACTTATACTGAAAGGGGTTGCCAAACTTCCAACACACTAGAGTCTCGTGAAATCTCAACATATATTTTTTCATCCAATCTTCATGATACGTTCAAGTAATGATCAGTACACCAATCCCACTTGGATGCCAAAGTTTAGTTCTCCTAGATTGAAGCATTCTTTTGGAGTAACAGTTTGAATTTTTAGGTTTCACTCTGTTTTCTCCTGTATTGACAAATGTAGTTCGAACTCTAAATCAAACACGGTTTGTGCTAGCTTCTTGAAACTTGAAACAGTAAAGTAGTTCTACGTTCTATCTCTAAGGTTTGTTTCCTCTTGTATCCTTAAGCTGGGTCTGGCGAATAACACTTATACTGAAAGGGGTTGCCAAACTTCCAACACACTAGAGTCTCCTGAAATCTCAACATATATTTTTTCATCCAATCTTCATGATACTTTCAAGTAATGATCAGTACACCAATCCCACTTGGATGCCAAAGTTTAGTTCTCCTAGATTGAAGCATTCTTTTGGAGTAACAGTTTGGATTTTTAGGTTTCACTCTGTTTTCTCCTATATTGACAAATGTAGTTCGAACTCTAAATCAAACACGGTTTGTGCTAGCTTCTTGAAACTTGAAACAGTAAAGTAGTTCTACATTCTATTTTTATTTTTTGTTTCCTCTGGATGTAGACCTAAGCAGAGACTGACGAAAGACACATTCAATGAAAGGCGTTGTTAGGCTGCCAAAGTACTACAGTCTCCTGAAATCTGTACATATTTTTTTTCCGACCTTCATGATATTTTCAAGTAATCAGCAGTACACCAATAAAACGTGGATGTTCAAGTTTCGTTCTCCTAGGTTGAAGCATTCGTTTGCAGTAACAGCTTGAATTTTTAGTTTTCACTCTGTGTTCTCCTACATTGACAGATGCAGATCAAACACTATATCAAACATGGTTTGTGCTAGCTTCTTGAAACTTGAAACAATAAAGAAGTTCTACGTTCTATCTCTAAGGTTTGTTTCCTCTTGATGTAGCCGTAAGCAGAGACTGGCAAATAACACTTTCAATGAAAGGCCTTGTTAAGCTTCCAAAAAAATACCGTCTCCTGAAATCTCAACATACATTTTTTCATCCAATCTTCATGATTCTTTCAAGTATTGATCAGTACACCAATCAAACGTGGATGCCCAAGTTTTGTTATTCTAGGTTGTAGCATTCGTTTGCAGGAACAGTTAGAAATTATAGGTTTCACTCTGTTTTCTCCTATATTGACAGATGCAGTTAGAACTCTAAATCAAACACGGTTTGTGCTAGCTTCTTGAAACTTGACACAATAAAGTAGTTCAACGTTCTATCTCTAAGGTTTGTTTCCTCTTGTATCCTAAAGCTGGGACTGGTGAATAACACTTATACTAAAAGGGGTTGCCAAACTTCCAACACACTAGAGTCTCCTGAAATCTCAACATATATTTTTTCATCCAATCTTCATGATACTTTCAACTAATGATCAGTACACCAATCCCACTTGGATGCCAAAGTTTAGTTCTCCTAGATTGAAGCATTCTTTTGGAGTAACAGTTTGAATTTTTAGGTTTCACTCTGTTTTCTCCTATATTGACAAATGTATTTCGAACTCTAAATCAAACACGGTTTGTGCTAGCTTCTTGAAACTTGAAACAGTAAAGTAGTTCTACATTCTATTTTTATTTTTTGTTTCCTCTGGATGTAGACTTAAGCAGAGACTGACGAAAGACACATTCAATGAAAGGCGTTGTTAGGCTGCCAAAATACTACAGTCTCCTGAAATCTCAACATATTTTTTTTTCCGACCTTCATGATAATTTCAAGTAATGAGCAGTACACCAATAAAACGAGGATGTTCAAGTTTCGTTCTCCTAGGTTAAAGCATTCGTTTGCAGTAACAGCTTGAATTTTTAGTTTTCACTCTGTTTTCTCCTATATTGACAGATGCAGTTCGAACTCTAAATCAAACATGGTTTGTGCTAGCTTCTTGAAACTTGACACAATAAAGTAGTTCTACGTTCTATCTCTAAGATTTGTTTCCTCTTGATGTAGCCTTAAGCAGAGACTGGCGAATAACACTTTTAATGAAAGGCGTTGTTAAGCTTCCAAAAAACTACCGTCTCCTGAAATCTCAACATATATTTTTTCATCCAATCTTCATGATTCTTTCAAGTATTGATCAGTACACCAATCAAACGTGGATGCGCGAGTTTTGTTCTTCTAGTTTGTAACATTCGTTTGCAGGAACAGTTAGAAATTATAGGTTTCACTCTGTTTTCTCCTATATTAACAGATGCAGTTAGAATTCTAAATCAAACACGGTTTGTGCTAGCTTCTTGAAACTTGACACAATGAAGTAGTTCTACATTCTATCTCCACGGTTTGTTTCCTCTTGTATCCTAAAGCTGGGACTGGCGAATAACACTTATACTGAAAGGGGTTGCCAAACTTCCAACACACTAGAGTCTCCTGAAATCTCAACATATATTTTTTCATCCAATCTTCATGATACTTTCAAGTAATGATCAGTACACCAATCCCACTTGGATGCCAAAGTTTAGTTCTCCTAGATTGAAGCATTCTTTTGGAGTAACAGTTTGAATTTTTAGGTTTCACTCTGTTTTCTCCTATATTGACAAATGTAGTTCGAACTCTAAATCAAACACGGTTTGTGCTAGCTTCTTGAAACTTGAAACAGTAAAGTAGTTCTACATTCTATTTTTATTTTTTGTTTCTTCTGGATGTAGACCTAAGCAGAGACTGACGAAAGACACATTCAATGAAAGGCGTTGTTAGGCTGCCAAAATACTACAACCTCATGAAATCTCAACATATTTTTTTTTCCGACCTTCATGATAATTTCAAGTAATGAGCAGTACACCAATAAATCGTGGATGTTCAAGTTTCGTTCTCCTAGGTTGAAGCATTCGTTTGCAGTAACAGTTTGAATTTTTAGTTTTCACTCTGTTTTCTCCTATATTGACAGATGCAGTTCGAACTCTAAATCAAATATGGTTTGCGCTAGCTTCTTGGAACTTGACACAAGAAAGTAGTTCTACGTTCTATCTCTAAGGTTTGTTTCCTCTTGATGTAGAATTAAGCAGAGACTGGCGAATAACACTTTCAATGAAAGGCGTTGTTAAGCTTCCAAAAAACTACCGTCTCCTGAAATCTCAACATATATTTTTTCATCCAATCTTCATGATTCTTTCAAGTATTGATCAGTACACCAATCAAACGTGGATGCCCAAGTTTTGTTCTTCTAGGTTGTAGCATTCGTTTGCAGGAACAGTTAGAAATTATAGGTTTCACTCTGTTTTCTCCTATATTGACAGATGCAGTTAGAACTCTAAATCAAACTCGGTGTGTGCTAGCTTCTTGAAACTTGACACAATAAAGTAGTTCTACCTTCTATCTCTAAGGTTTGTTTCCTCTTGTATCCTAAAGATGGGACTGGCGAATAACACTTATACTGAAAGGGGTTGCCAAACTTCCAACACACTAGAGTCTCCTGAAATCTCAACATATAATTTTTCATCCAATCTTCATGATACTTTCAAGTAATGATCAGTACACGAATCCCACTTGGATGCCAAAGTTTAGTTCTCCTAGATTGAAGCATTCTTTTGGAGTAACAGTTTGAATTTTTAGGTTTCACTCTGTTTTCTCCTATATTGACAAATGTAGTTCGAACTCTAAATCAAACACGGTTTGTGCTAGCTTCTTGAAACTTGAAACAGTAAAGTAGTTCTACATTCTATTTTTATTTTTTGTTTCCTCTGGATGTAGACCTAAGCAGAGACTGACGAAAGACACATTCAATGAAAGGCGTTGTTAGGCTGCCAAAATACTACAGTCTTCTGAAATCTCAACATATTTTTTTTTCCGACCTTCATGATAATTTCAAGTAATGAGCAGTACACCAATAAAACGAGGGTGTTCAAGTTTCGTTCTCCTAGGTTGATGCATTCGTTTGCAGTAACAGTTTGAATTTTTAGTTTTCACTCTGTTTTCTCCTATATTGACAGATGCAGTTCGAACTCTAAATCAAACATGGTTTGTGCTAGCTTCTTGAAACTTGACACAACAAAGTAGTTCTACGTTCTATCTCTAAGGTTTGTTTCCTCTTGATGTAGCCTTAAGCAGAGACTGGCGAATAACACTTTTAATGAAAGGCATTGTTAAGCTTCCAAAAAACTACCGTCTCCTGAAATCTCAACATATATTTTTTCATCCAATCTTCATGATTCTTTCAAGTATTGTTCAGTACACCAATCAAACGTGGATGCGCGAGTTTTGTTCTTCTAGTTTGTAACATTCGTTTGCAGGAACAGTTAGAAATTATAGGTTTCACTCTGTTTTCTCCTATATTAACAGATGCAGTTAGAATTCTAAATCAAACACGGTTTGTGCTAGCTTCTTGAAACTTGACACAATGAAGTAGTTCTACATTCTATCTCCACGGTTTGTTTCCTCTTGTATCCTAAAGCTGGGACTGGCGAATAACACTTATACTGAAAGGGGTTGCCAGAATTCCAACACACTAGAGTCTCGTGAAATCTCAACATATATTTTTTCATCCAATCTTCATGATACTTTCAAGTAATGATCAGTACACCAATCCCACTTGGATGCCAAAGTTTAGTTCTCCTAGATTGAAGCATTCTTTTGGAGTAACAGTTTGAATTTTTAGGTTTCACTCTGTTTTCTCCTATATTGACAAATGTAGTTCGAACTCTAAATCAAACACGGTTTGTGCTAGCTTCTTGAAACTTGAAACAGTAAAGTAGTTCTACATTCTATTTTTATTTTTTGTTTCCTCTGGATGTAGACCTAAGCAGAGACTGACGAAAGACACATTCAATGAAAGGCGTTGTTAGGCTGCCAAAATACTACAACCTCATGAAATCTCAACATATTTTTTTTTCCGACCTTCATGATAATTTCAAGTAATGAGCAGTACACCAATAAATCGTGGATGTTCAAGTTTCGTTCTCCTAGGTTGAAGCATTCGTTTGCAGTAACAGTTTGAATTTTTAGTTTTCACTCTGTTTTCTCCTATATTGACAGATGCAGTTCGAACTCTAAATCAAATATGGTTTGCGCTAGCTTCTTGAAACTTGACACAAGAAAGTAGTTCTACGTTCTATCTCTAAGGTTTGTTTCCTCTTGATGTAGAATTAAGCAGAGACTGGCGAATAACACTTTCAATGAAAGGCGTTGTTAAGCTTCCAAAAAACTACCGTCTCCTGAAATCTCAACATACATTTTTTCATCCAATCTTCATGATTCTTTCAAGTATTGATCAGTACACCAATCAAACGTGGATGCCCAAGTTTTGTTCTTCTAGGTTGTAGCATTCGTTTGCAGGAACAGTTAGAAATTGTAGGTTTCACTCTGTTTTCTCCTATATTGACAGATGCAGTTAGAACTCTAAATCAAACTCGGTGTGTGCTAGCTTCTTGAAACTTGACACAATAAAGTAGTTCTACGTTCTATCTCTAAGGTTTGTTTCCTCTTGTATCCTAAAGATGGGACTGGCGAATCACACTTATACTGAAAGGGGTTGCCAAACTTCCAACACACTAGAGTCTCCTGAAATCTCAACATATATTTTTTCATCCAATCTTCATGATACTTTCAAGTAATGATCAGTACACGAATCCCACTTGGATGCCAAAGTTTAGTTCTCCTAGATTGAAGCATTCTTTTGGAGTAACAGTTTGAATTTTTAGGTTTCACTCTGTTTTCTCCTATATTGACAAATGTAGTTTGAACTCTAAATCAAACACGGTTTGTGCTAGCTTCTTGAAACTTGAAACAGTAAAGTAGTTCTACATTCTATTTTTATTTTTTGTTTCCTCTGGATGTAGACCTAAGCAGAGACTGACGAAAGACACATTCAATGAAAGGCGTTGTTAGGCTGCCAAAATACTACAGTCTCCTGAAATCTCAACATATTTTTTTTCCGACCTTCATGATAATTTCAAGTAATGAGCAGTACACCAATAAAACGAGGATGTTCAAGTTTCGTTCTCCTAGGTTGAAGCATTCGTTTGCAGTAACAGTTTGAATTTTTAGTTTTCACTCTGTTTTCTCCTATATTGACAGATGCAGTTCGAACTCTCAATCAAACATGGTTTGTGCTAGCTTCTTGAAACTTGACACAATAAAGTAGTTCTACGTTCTATCTCTAAGGTTTGTTTCCTCTTGATGTAGCCTTAAGCAGAGACCGGCGAATAACACTTTCAATGAGAGGCGTTGTTAAGCTTCCAAAAAACTACTGTCTCCTGAAATCTCAACATATATTTTTTCATCCAATCTTCATGATTCTTTCAAGTATTGATCAGTACACCAATCAAACGTGGATGCCCAAGTTTTGTTCTTCTAGATTGTAGCATTCGTTTGTAGGAACAGTTAGAAATTATAGGTTTCACTCTGTTTTCTCCTATATTGACAGATGCAGTTAGAACTCTAAATCAAACACGGTTTGTGCTAGCTTCTTGAAACTTGACACAATAAAGTAGTTCTACGTTCTATCTCTAAGGTTTGTTTCCTCTTGTATCCTAAAGCTGGGACTGGCGAATAACATTTATACTGAAAGGGGTTGCCAAACTTCCAACACACTAGAGTCTCCTGAAATCTCAACATATATTTTTTTAATCCAATCTTCATGATACTTTCAAGTAATGATCAGTACACCAATCCCTCTTGGATGCCAAAGTTTAGTTCTCTTAGATTGAAGCATTCTTTTGGAGTAACAGTTTGAATTTTTAGGTTTCACTCTGTTTTCTCCTATATTGACAAATGTAGTTCGAACTCTAAATCAAACACGGTTTGTGCTAGGTTCTTGAAACTTGAAACAGTAAAGTAGTTCTACATTCTATTTTTATTTTTTGTTTCCTCTGGATGTAGACCTAAGCAGAGACTGACGAAAGACACATTCAATGAAAGGCGTTGTTAGGCTGCCAAAATACTACAGTCTCCTGAAATCTCAACATATTTTTTTTCCGACCTTCATGATAATTTCAAGTAATGAGCAGTACACCAATAAAACGTGGATGTTCAAGTTTCGTTCTCCTAGGTTGAAGCATTCGTTTGCAGTATCAGTTTGAATTTTTAGTTTTCACTCTGTTTTCTCCTATATTGACAGATGCAGTTCGAACTCTAAATCAAACATGGTTTGTGCTAGCTTCTTGAAACTTGACACAACAAAGTAGTTCTACGTTCTATCTCTAAGGTTTGTTTCCTCTTGATGTAGCCTTAAGCAGAGACTGGCGAATAACACTTTCAATGAAAGGCGTTGTTAAGCTTCCAAAAAACTACCGTCTCCTGAAATCTCAACATATATTTTTTCATCCAATCTTCATGATTCTTTCAAGTATTGATCAGTACACCAATCAAACGTGGATGCCCAAGTTTTGTTCTTCTAGGTTGTAGCATTCGTTTGCAGGAACAGTTAGAAATTATAGGTTTCACTCTGTTTTCTCCTATATTGACAGATGCAGTTAGAACTCTAAATCAAACACGGTTTGTGCTAGCTTCTTGAAACTTGACACAATAAAGTAGTTCTACGTTCTATCTCTAAGGTTTGTTTCCTCTTGTATCCTAAAGCTGGGACTGGCGAATAACACTTATAATGAAAGGGGTTGCCAAACTTCCAACACACTAGAGTCTCGTGAAATCTCAACATATATTTTTTCATCCAATCTTCATGATACGTTCAAGTAATGATCAGTACACCAATCCCACTTGGATGCCAAAGTTTAGTTCTCCTAGATTGAAGCATTCTTTTGGAGTAACAGTTTGAATTTTTAGGTTTCACTCTGTTTTCTCCTATATTGACAAATGTAGTTCGAACTCTAAATCAAACACGGTTTGTGCTAGCTTCTTGAAACTTGAAACAGTAAAGTAGTTCTACGTTCTATCTCTAAGGTTTGTTTCCTCTTGTATCCTTAAGCTGGGTCTGGCGAATAACACTTATACTGAAAGGGGTTGCCAAACTTCCAACACACTAGAGTCTCCTGAAATCTCAACATATATTTTTTCATCCAATCTTCATGATACTTTCAAGTAATGATCAGTACACCAATCCCACTTGGATGCCAAAGTTTAGTTCTCTTAGATTGAAGCATTCTTTTGGAGTAACAGTTTGAATTTTTAGGTTTCACTCTGTTTTCTCCTATATTGACAAATGTAGTTCGAACTCTAAATCAAACACGGTTTGTGCTAGCTTCTTGAAACTTGAAACAGTAAAGTAGTTCTACATTCTATTTTTATTTTTTGTTTCCTCTGGATGTAGACCTAAGCAGAGACTGACGAAAGACACATTCAATGAAAGGCGTTGTTAGGCTGCCAAAATACTACAGTCTCCTGATATCTCTACATATTTTTTTTCCGACCTTCATGATAATTTCATGTAATCAGCAGTACACCAATAAAACGTGGATGTTCAAGTTTCCTTCTCCTAGGTTGAAGCATTCGTTTGCAGTAACAGCTTGAATTTTTAGTTTTCACTCTGTTTTCTCCTACATTGACAGATGCAGTTCAAACTCTATATCAAACATGGTTTGTGCTAGCTTCTTGAAACTTGACACAATAAAGTAGTTCTACGTTCTATCTCTAAGGTTTGTTTCCTCTTGATGTAGCCGTAAGCAGAGACTGGCGAATAACACTTTCAATGAAAGGCCTTGTTAAGCTTCCAAAAAAATACCGTCTCCTGAAATCTCAACATATATTTTTTCATCCAATCTTCATGATTCTTTCAAGTATTGATCAGTACACCAATCAAACGTGGATGCCCAAGTTTTGTTCTTCTAGGTTGTAGCATTCGTTTGCAGGAACAGTTAGAAATTATAGGTTTCACTCTGTTTTCTCCTATATTGACAGATGCAGTTAGAACTCTAAATCAAACACGGTTTGTGCTAGCTTCTTGAAACTTGACACAACAAAGTACTTCTACGTTGTATCTCTAAGGTTTGTTTCCTCTTGTATCCTAAAGCTGGGACTGGCGAATAACACTTATACTGAAAGGGGTTGCCAAACTTCCAACACACTAGAGTCTCGTGAAATCTCAACATATATTTTTTCATCCAATCTTCATGATACGTTCAAGTAATGATCAGTACACCAATCCCACTTGGATGCCAAAGTTTAGTTCTCCTAGATTGAAGCATTCTTTTGGAGTAACAGTTTGAATTTTTAGGTTTCACTCTGTTTTCTCCTGTATTGACAAATGTAGTTCGAACTCTAAATCAAACACGGTTTGTGCTAGCTTCTTGAAACTTGAAACAGTAAAGTAGTTCTACGTTCTATCTCTAAGGTTTGTTTCCTCTTGTATCCTTAAGCTGGGTCTGGCGAATAACACTTATACTGAAAGGGGTTGCCAAACTTCCAACACACTAGAGTCTCCTGAAATCTCAACATATATTTTTTCATCCAATCTTCATGATACTTTCAAGTAATGATCAGTACACCAATCCCACTTGGATGCCAAAGTTTAGTTCTCCTAGATTGAAGCATTCTTTTGGAGTAACAGTTTGGATTTTTAGGTTTCACTCTGTTTTCTCCTATATTGACAAATGTAGTTCGAACTCTAAATCAAACACGGTTTGTGCTAGCTTCTTGAAACTTGAAACAGTAAAGTAGTTCTACATTCTATTTTTATTTTTTGTTTCCTCTGGATGTAGACCTAAGCAGAGACTGACGAAAGACACATTCAATGAAAGGCGTTGTTAGGCTGCCAAAGTACTACAGTCTCCTGAAATCTGTACATATTTTTTTTCCGACCTTCATGATATTTTCAAGTAATCAGCAGTACACCAATAAAACGTGGATGTTCAAGTTTCGTTCTCCTAGGTTGAAGCATTCGTTTGCAGTAACAGCTTGAATTTTTAGTTTTCACTCTGTGTTCTCCTACATTGACAGATGCAGATCAAACACTATATCAAACATGGTTTGTGCTAGCTTCTTGAAACTTGAAACAATAAAGAAGTTCTACGTTCTATCTCTAAGGTTTGTTTCCTCTTGATGTAGCCGTAAGCAGAGACTGGCAAATAACACTTTCAATGAAAGGCCTTGTTAAGCTTCCAAAAAAATACCGTCTCCTGAAATCTCAACATACATTTTTTCATCCAATCTTCATGATTCTTTCAAGTATTGATCAGTACACCAATCAAACGTGGATGCCCAAGTTTTGTTATTCTAGGTTGTAGCATTCGTTTGCAGGAACAGTTAGAAATTATAGGTTTCACTCTGTTTTCTCCTATATTGACAGATGCAGTTAGAACTCTAAATCAAACACGGTTTGTGCTAGCTTCTTGAAACTTGACACAATAAAGTAGTTCAACGTTCTATCTCTAAGGTTTGTTTCCTCTTGTATCCTAAAGCTGGGACTGGTGAATAACACTTATACTAAAAGGGGTTGCCAAACTTCCAACACACTAGAGTCTCCTGAAATCTTAACATATATTTTTTCATCCAATCTTCATGATACTTTCAAGTATTGATCAGTACACCAATCAAACGTGGATGCCCAAGTTTTGTTCTTCTAGGTTGTAGCATTCGTTTGCAGGAACAGTTAGAAATTATAGGTTTCACTCTGTTTTCTCCTATATTGACAGATGCAGTTAGAACTCTAAATCAAACACGGTTTGTGCTAGCTTCTTGAAACTTGACACAATAAAGTAGTTCTACGTTCTATCTCTTAGGTTTGTTTCCTCTTGTATCCTAAAGCTGGGACTGGCGAATAACACTTATACTGAAAAGGGTTGCCAAACTTCCAACACACTAGAGTCTCGTGAAATCTCAACATATATTTTTTCATCCAATCTTCATGATACTTTCAAGTAATGATCAGTACACCAATCCCACTTGGATGCCAAAAATTAGTTCTCCTAGATTGAAGCATTCTTTTGGAGTAACAGTTTGAATTTTTAGGTTTCACTCTGTTTTCTCCTATATTGACAAATGTAGTTCGAACTCTAAATCAAACAGGGTTTGTGCTAGCTTCTTGAAACTTGAAACAGTAAAGTAGTTCTACATTCTATTTTTACTTTTTGTTTCCTCTGGATGTAGACCTAAGCAGAGACTGACGAAAGACACATTCAATGAAAGGCGTTGTTAGGCTGCCAAAATACTACAGGCTCCTGAAATCTCAACATATTTTTTTTTCCGACCTTCATGATAATTTCAAGTAATGAGCAGTACACCAATAAAACGTGGATGTTCAAGTTCCGTTCTCCTAGGTTGAAGCATTCGTTTGCAGTAACAGTTTGAATTTTTAGTTTTCACTCTGTTTTCTCCTATATTGACAGATGCAGTTCGAACTCTAAATCAAAAATGGTTTGTGCTAGCTTCTTGAAACTTGACACAATAAAGTAGTTCTACGTTCTATCTCTAAGGTTTGTTTCCTCTTGATGTAGCCTTAAGCAGAGACTGGCGAATAACACTTTCAATGAAAGGCGTTGTTAAGCTTCCAAAAAACTACCGTCTCCTGAAATCTCAACATATATTTTTTCATCCAATCTTCATGATTCTTTCAAGTATTGATCAGTACACCAATCAAACGTGGATGCCCAAGTTTCGTTCTTCTAGGTTGTAGCATTCGTTTGCAGGAACAGTTAGAAATTATAGGTTTCACTCTGTTTTCTCCTATATTGACAGATGCAGTTAGAACTCTAAATCAAACACGGTTTGTGCTAGCTTCTTGAAACTTGACACAATAAAGTAGTTCTACGTTCTATCTCTAAGGTTTGTTTCCTCTTGTATCCTAAAGCTGGGACTGGCGAATAACACTTATACTGAAAGGGGTTGCCAAACTTCCAACACACTAGATTCTCGTGAAATCTCAACATATATTTTTTCTTCCAATCTTCATGATACTTTCAAGTAATGATCAGTACACCAATCCCACTTGGATGCCAAAGTTTAGTTCTCCTAGATTGAAGCATTCTTTTTGAGTAACAGTTTGAATTTTTAGGTTTCACTCTGTTTTCTCCTATATTGACAACTGTAGTTCGAACTCTAAATCAAACACGGTTTTTGCTAGCTTCTTGAAACTTGAAACAGTAAAGTAGTTCTACATTCTATTTTTACTTTTTGTTTCCTCTGGATGTAGACCTAAGCAGAGACTGACGAAAGACACATTCAATGAAAGGCGTTGTTCGGCTGCCAAAATACTACAGGCTCCTGAAATCTCAACATATTTTTTTTTCCGACCTTCATGATAATTTCAAGTAATGAGCAGTACACCAATAAAACGTGGATGTTCAAGTTCCGTTCTTCTAGGTTGAAGCATTCGTTTGCAGTAACAGTTTGAATTTTTAGTTTTCACTCTGTTTTCTCCTATATTGACAGATGCAGTTCGAACTCTAAATCAAACATGGTTTGTGCTAGCTTCTTGAAACTTGACACAATAAGTTAGTTCTACGTTCTATCTCTAAGGTTTGTTTCCTCTTGATGTAGCCTTAAGCAGAGACTGGCGAATAACACTTTCAATGAAAGGCGTTGTTAAGCTTCCAAAAACCTACCGTCTCCTGAAATCTCAACATATATTTTTTCATCCAATCTTCATGATTCTTTCAAGTATTGATCAGTACACCAATCAAACGTAGATGCCCAAGTTTTGTTCTTCTAGGTTGTAGCATTCGTTTGCAGGAACTGTTAGAAATTATAGGTTTCACTCTGTTTTCTCCTATATTGACAGATGCAGTTAGAACTCTAAATCAAACACGGTTTGTGCTAGCTTCTTGAAACTTGACACAATAAAGTAGTTCTACGTTCTATCTCTAAGGTTTGTTTCCTCTTGTATCCTAAAGCTGGGACTGGCGAATAACACTTATACTGAAAGGGGTTGCCAAACTTCCAACACACTAGAGTCTCGTGAAATCTCAACATATATTTTTTCATCCAATCTTCATGATACTTTCAAGTAATGATCAGTACACCAATCCCACTTGGATGCCAAAGTTTAGTTCTCCTAGATTGAAGCATTCTTTTGGAGTAACAGTTTGAATTTTTAGGTTTCACTCTGTTTTCTCCTATATTGACAAATTTAGTTCGAACTCTAAATCAAACATGGTTTGTGCTAGCTTCTTGAAACTTGAAACAGTAAAGTAGTTCTACATTCTATTTTTACTTTTTGTTTCCTCTGGATGTAGACCTAAGCAGAGACTGACGAAAGACACATTCAATGAAAGGCATTGTTCGGCTGCCAAAATACTACAGGCTCCTGAAATCTCAACATATTTTTTTTTCCGACCTTCATGATAATTTCAAGTAATGAGCAGTACACCAATAAAACGTGGATGTTCAAGTTCCGTTCTCCTAGGTTGAAGCATTCGTTTGCAGTAACAGTTTGAATTTTTAGTTTTCACTCTGTTTTCTCCTATATTGACAGATGCAGTTCGAACTCTAAATCAAACATGGTTTCTGCTAGCTTCTTGAAACTTGACACAATAAAGTAGTTCTACGTTCTATCTCTAAGGTTTGTTTCCTCTTGATGTAGCCTTAAGCAGAAACTGGCGAATAACACTTTCAATGAAAGGCGTTGTTAAGCTTCCAAAAAACTACCGTCTCCTGAAATCTCAACATACATTTTTTCATCCAATCTTCATGATTCTTTCAAGTATTGATCAGTACATCAATCAAACGTGGATGCCCAAGTTTTGTTCTTCTAGGTTGTAGCATTCGTTTGCAGGAACAGTTAGAAATTACAGGTTTCACTCTGTTTTCTCCTATATTGACAGATGCAGTTGGAACTCTAAATCAAACACGGTTTGTGCTAGCTTCTTGAAACTTGACACAATAAAGTACTTCTACGTTCTATCACTAAGGTTTGTTTCCTCTTGTATCCTAAAGCTGGGACTGGCGAATAACACTTATCCTGAAAGGGGTTGCCAAACTTCCAACACACTAGAATCTCCTGAAATCTCAACATATATTTTTTCATCCAATCTTCATGATACTTTCAAGTAATGATCAGTACACCAATCCCACTTGGATGCCAAAGTTTAGTTCTCCTAGATTGAAGCATTCTTTTGGAGTAACAGTTTGAAGTTTTAGGTTTCACTCTGTTTTCTCTTATATTGAAATGTAGTTCGAACTCTAAATCAAACACGGTTTGTGCTAGCTTCTTGAAACTTGAAACAGTAAAGTAGTTCTACATTCTATTTTAACTTTTTGTTTCCTCTGGATGTAGACCTAAGCAGAGACTGACGAAAGACACATTCAATGAAAGGCGTTGTTAGGCTGCCAAAATACCCCAGGCTTCTGAAATCTCAACATATTTTTTTTTCCGACCTTCATGTTAATTTCAAGTAATGAGCAGTACACCAATAAAGCGCGGATGTTCAAGTTCCGTTCTCCTAGTTTGAAGCATTCGTTAGCAGTAACAGTTTGAATTTTTAGTTTTCACTCTGTTTTCTCCTATATTGACAGATGCAGTTCGAACTCTAAATCAAACATGGTTTGTGCTAGCTTCTTGAAACTTGACACAATAAGTTAGTTCTACGTTCTATCTCTAAGGTTTGTTTCCTCTTGATGTAGCCTTAAGCAGAGACTGGCGAATAACACTTTCAATGAAAGGCGTTGTTAAGCTTCCAAAAAACTTCCGTCTCCTGAAATCTCAACATACATTTTTTCATCCAATCTTCATGATTCTTTCAAGTATTGATCAGTACACCAATCAAACGTGGATGCCCAAGTTTTGTTCTTCTAGGTTGTAGCATTCGTTTGCAGGAACAGTTAGAAATTATAGGTTTCACTCTGTTTTCTCCTATATTGACAGATGCAGTTAGAACTCTAAATCAAACACGGTTTGTGCTAGCTTCTTGAAACTTGACACCATAAAGTACTTCTACGTTCTATCACTAAGGTTTGTTTCCTCTTGTATCCTAAAGCTGGGACTGGCGAATAACACTTATACTGAAAGTGGTTGCCAAACTTCCAACACACTAGAGTCTCCTGAAATTTCAACATATATTTTTTCATCCAATCTTCATGATACTTTCAAGTAATGATCAGTACACCAATCCCACTTGGATGCCAAGTTTAGTTCTCCTAGATTGAAGCATTCTTTTGGAGTAACAGTTTGAATTTTTAGTTTTCACTCTGTTTTCTCCTATATTGACAAATGTAGTTCGAATTCTAAATCAAACACGGTTTGTGCTAGCTTCTTGAAACTTGAAACAGTAAAGTAGTTCTACATTCTATTTTTACTTTTTGTTTCCTCTGGATGTAGACCTAAGCAGAGACTGACGAAAGACACATTCAATGAAAGGCGTTGTTTGGCTGCCAAAATACCCCAGGCTCCTGAAATCTCAACATATTTTTTTTTCCGACCTTCATGATAATTTCAAGTAATGAGCAGTACACCAATAAAACGTGGATGTTCAAGTTCCGTTCTCCTAGGTTGAAGCATTCGTTAGCAGTAACAGTTTGAATTTTTAGTTTTCACTCTGTTTTCTCCTATATTGACAGATGCAGTTCGAACTCTAAATCAAACATGGTTTGTGCTAGCTTCTTGAAACTTGACACAATAAAGTAGTTCTACGTTCTATCTCTAAGGTTTGTTTCCTCTTGATGTAGCCTTAAGCAGAGACTGGCGAATAACACTTTCAATGAAAGGCGTTGTTAAGCTTCCAAAAAACTACCGTCTCCTGAAATCTCAACATATATTTTTTCATCCAATCTTCATGATTCTTTCAAGTATTGATCAGTACACCAATCAAACGTGGATGCCCAAGTTTTGTTCTTCTAGGTTGTAGCATTCGTTTGCAGGAACAGTTAGAAATTATAGGTTTCACTCTGTTTTCTCCTATATTGACAGATGCAGTTAGAACTCTAAATCAAACACGGTTTGTGCTAGCTTTTTGAAACTTGACACCATAAAGTACTTCTACGTTCTATCACTAAGGTTTGTTTCCTCTTGTATCCTAAAGCTGGGATTGGCGAATAACACTTATACTGAAAGGGGTTGCCAAACTTCCAACACACTAGAGTCTCCTGAAATCTCAACATATATTTTTTCATCCAATCTTCATGATACTTTCAAGTAATGATCAGTACACCAATCCCACTTGGATGCCAAAGTTTAGTTCTCCTAGATTGAAGCATTCTTTTGGAGTAACAGTTGAATTTTTAGGTTTCACTCTGTTTTCTCCTATATTGACAAATGTAGCTCGAACTCTAAATCAAACACGGTTTGTGCTAGCTTCTTGAAACTTGAAACAGTAAAGTAGTTCTACATTCTATTTTTATTTTTTGTTTCCTCTGGATGTAGACCTAAGCAGAGACTCACGAAAGACACATTCAATGAAAGGCGTTGTTAGGCTGCCAAAATACTACAGTCTCCTGAAATCTCAACATATTTTTTTTCCGACCTTCATGATAATTTCAAGTAATGAGCAGTACACCAATAAAACGTGGATGTTCAAGTTTCGTTCTCCTAGGTTGAAGCATTCGTTTGCAGTAACAGTTTGAATTTTTAGTTTTCACTCTATTTTCTCCTATATTGACAAATGCAGTTCGAACTCTAAATCAAACATGGTTTGTGCTAGCTTCTTGAAACTTGACACAATAAAGTAGTTCTACGTTCTATCTCTAAGGTTTGTTTCCTCTTGATGTAGCCTTATGCAGAGACTGGCGAATAACACTTTCAATCAAAGGCGTTGTTAAGCTTAAAAAAAACTACCGTCTCCTGAAATCTCAACATACATTTTTTCATCCAATCTTCATGATTCTTTCAAGTATTGATCAGTACACCAATCAAACGTGGATGCCCAAGTTTTTTTCTTCTAGGTTGTAGCATTCGTTTGCACTAACAGTTAGAAATTATAGGTTTCACTCTGTTTTCTCCTATATTGACAGATGCAGTTAGTACTCTAAATCAAACACGGTTTGTGCTAGCTTCTTGAAACTTGACACAATAAAGTAGTTCTACGTTCTATCTCTAAGGTTTGTTTCCTCTTGTATCCTAAAGCTGGGACTGGCGAATAACACTTATCCTGAAAGGGGTTGCCAAACTTCCAACACACTAGAGTCTCGTGAAATCTCATCATATATTTTTTCAACCAATCTTCATGATACTTTCAAGTAATGATCAGTACACCAATCCCACTTGGATGCCAAAGTTTAGTTATCCTAGATTGAAGCACTCTTTTGGAGTAACAGTTTGAATTTTTAGGTTTCACTCTGTTTTCTCCTATATTGACAAATGTAGTTCGAACTCTAAATCAAACACGGTTTGTGCTAGCTTCTTGAAACTTGAAACAGTAAAGTAGTTCTACATTCTATTTTTACTTTTTGTTTCCTCTGGATGTAGACCTAAGCAGAGACTGACGAAAGACACATTCAATGAAAGGCGTTGTTCGGCTGCCAAAATACTACAGGCTCCTGAAATCTCAACATATTTTTTTTCCGACTTTCATGATAATTTCAAGTAATGAGCAGTACACCAATAAAACGTGGATGTTCAAGTTTCGTTCTCCTAGGTTGAAGCATTCGTTTGCAGTAACAGTTTGAATTTTTAGTTTTCACTCTGTTTTCTCCTATATTGACAGATGCAGTTCGAACTCTAAATCAAACATGGTTTCTGCTAGCTTCTTGAAACTTGACACAATAAAGTAGTTCTACGTTCTATCTCTAAGGTTTGTTTCCTCTTGATGTAGCCTTAAGCAGAGACTGGCGAATAACACTTTCAATGAAAGGCGTTGTTAAGCTTCCAAAAAACTACCGTCTCCTCTAATCTCAACATACATTTTTTCATCCAGTCTTCATGATTCTTTCAAGTATTGATCAGTACATCAATCAAACGTGGATGCCCAAGTTTTGTTCTTCTACGTTGTAGCATTCGTTTGCAGGAACAGTTAGAAATTATAGGTTTCACTCTGTTTTCTCCTATATTGACAGATGCAGTTAGAACTCTAAATCAAACACGGTTTGTGCTAGCTTCTTGAAACTTGACACAATAAAGTACTTCTACGTTCTATCACTAAGGTTTGTTTCCTCTTGTATCCTAAAGTTGGGACTGGCGAATAACACTTATCCTGAAAGGGGTTGCCAAACTTCCAACACACTAGAATCTCCTGAAATCTCAACATATATTTTTTCATCCAATCTTCATGATACTTTCAAGTAATGATCAGTACACCAATCCCACTTGGATGCCAAAGTTTAGTTCTCCTAGATTGAAGCATTCTTTGGAGTAACAGTTTGAAGTTTTAGGTTTCACTCTGTTTTCTCCTATATTGACAAATGTAGTTCGAACTCTCAATCAAACACGGTTTGTGCTAGCTTCTTGAAACTTGAAACAGTAAAGTAGTTCTACATTCTATTTTTATTTTTTGTTTCCTCTGGATGTAGACCTAAGCAGAGACTGACAAAAGACACATTCAATGAAAGGCGTTGTTAGGCTGCCAAAATACTACAGTCTCCTGAAATCTCAACATACTTTTTTTCCGACCTTCATGATAATTTCAAGTAATGAGCAGTACACCAATGAAACGTGGATGTTCAAGTTTCGTTCTCCTAGGTTGAAGCATTCGTTTGCAGTAACAGTTTGAATTTTTAGTTTTCACTCTGTTTTCTCCTATATTGACAGATGCAGTTCGAACTCTAAATCAAACATGGTTTGTGCTAGCTTCTTGAAACTTGACACAATAAATTAGTTCTACGTTCTATCTCTAAGGTTTGTTTCCTCTTGATGTAGCCTTAAGCAGAGACTGGCGAATAACACTTTCAATGAAAGGCGATGTTAAGCTTCCAAAAAACTACCGTCTCCTGAAATCTCAACATACATTTTTTCATCCAATCTTCATGATTCTTTCAAGTATTGATCAGTACACCAATCAAACGTGGATGCCCAAGTTTTGTTCTTCTAGGTTGTAGCATTCGTTTGCAGGAAGAGTTAGAAATTATAGGTTTCACTCTGTTTTCTCCTATATTGACAGATGCAGTTAGAACTCTAAATCAAACACGGTTTGTGCTAGCTTCTTGAAACTTGACACAATAAAGTAGTTCTACGTTCTATCTCTAAGGTTTGTTTCCTCTTGTATCCTAAAGCTGGGACTGGCGAATTACACTTATACTGAAAGGGGTTGCCAAACTTCCAACACACTAGAGTCTCCTGAAATCTCAACATATATTTTTTCATCCAATCTTCATGATACTTTCAAGTAATGGTCAGTACACCAATCCCACTTGGATGCCAAAGTTTAGTTCTCCTAGATTGAAGCATTCTTTTGGAGTAACAGTTTGAATTTTTAGGTTTCACTCTGTTTTCTCTTATATTGAAATGTAGTTCGAACTCTAAATCAAACACGGTTTGTGCTAGCTTCTTGAACCTTGAAACAGTAAAGTAGTTCTACATTCTATTTTTAATTTTTGTTTCCTCTGGATGTAGACCTAAGCAGAGACTGACGAAAGACACATTCAATGAAAGGCGTTGTTAGGCTGCCAAAATACCCCAGGCTTCTGAAATCTCAACATATTTTTTTTTTCCGACCTTCATGTTAATTTCAAGTAATGAGCAGTACACCAATAAAGCGCGGATGTTCAAGTTCCGTTCTCCTAGGTTGAAGCATTCGTTAGCAGTAACAGTTTGAATTTTTAGTTTTCACTCTGTTTTCTCCTATATTGACAGATGCAGTTCGAACTCTAAATCAAACATGGTTTGTGCTAGCTTCTTGAAACTTGACACAATAAGTTAGTTCTACGTTCTGTCTCTAAGGTTTGTTTCCTCTTGATGTAGCCTTAAGCAGAGACTGGCGAATAACACTTTCAATGAAAGGCGTTGTTAAGCTTCCAAAAAACTACCGTCTCCTGAAATCTCAACATACATTTTTTCATCCAATCTTCATGATTCTTTCAAGTATTGATCAGTACACCAATCAAACGTGGATGCCCAAGTTTTGTTCTTCTAGGTTGTAGCATTCGTTTGCAGGAACAGTTAGAAATTATAGGTTTCACTCTGTTTTCTCCTATATTGACAGATGCAGTTAGAACTCTGAATCAAACACGGTTTGTGCTAGCTTCTTGAAACTTGACACCATAAAGTACTTCTACGTTCTATCACTAAGGTTTGTTTCCTCTTGTATCCTAAAGCTGGGATTGGCGAATAACACTTATACTGAAAGGGGTTGCCAAACTTCCAACACACTAGAGTCTCCTGAAATCTCAACATATATTTTTTCATCCAATCTTCATGATACTTTCAAGTAATGATCAGTACACAAATCCCACTTGGATGCCAAAGTTTAGTTCTCCTAGATTGAAGCATTCTTTTGGAGTAACAGTTTGAATTTTTAGGTTTCACTCTGTTTTCTCCTATATTGACAAATGTAGTTCGAACTCTACATCAAACACGGTTTGTGCTAGCTTCTTGAAACTTGAAACAGTAAAGTAGTTCTACATTCTATTTTTACTTTTTGTTTCCTCTGGATGCAGACCTAAGCAGAGACTGACGAAAGACACTTTCAATGAAAGGCGTTGTTAGGCTGCCAAAATACTACAGGCTCCTGAAATCTCAACATATTTTTTTCCGACCTTCATGATAATTTCAAGTAATGAGCAGTACACCAATAAAACGTGGATGTTCAAGTTCCGTTCTCCTAGGTTGAAGCATTCGTTTGCAGTAACAGTTTGAATTTTTAGTTTTCACTCTGTTTTCTCCTATATTGACAGATGCAGTTCGAACTCTAAATCAAACATGGTTTGTGCTAGCTTCTTGAAACTTAACAGAATAAATTAGTTCTACGTTCTATCTCTAAGGTTTGTTTCCTCTTGATGTAGCCTTAAGCAGAGACTGGCGAATAACACTTTCAATGAAAGGCGTTGTTAAGCTTCCAAAAAACTACCGTCTCCTGAAATCTCAACATACATTTTTTCATCCAATCTTCATGATTCTTTCAAGTATTGATCAGTACACCAATCAAACGTGGATGCCCAAGTTTTGTTCTTCTAGGTTGTAGCATTTGTTTGCAGGAACAGTTAGAAATTATAGGTTTCACTCTGTTTTCTCCTATATTGACAGATGCAGTTAGAACTCTAAATCAAACACGGTTTGTGCTAGCTTCTGGAAACTTGACACCATAAAGTACTTCTACGTTCTATCACTAAGGATTGTTTCCTCTTGTATCCTAAAGCTGGGACTGGCGAATAACACTTATACTGAAAGGGGTTGCCAAACTTCCAACACACTAGAGTCTCGTGAAATCTCAACATATAATTTTTCATCCAATCTTCATGATACTTTCAAGTAATGATCAGTACACCAATCCCACTTGGATGCCAAGTTTAGTTCTCCTAGATTGAAGCATTCTTTTGGAGTAACAGTTTGAATTTTTAGTTTTCACTCTGTTTTCTCCTATATTGACAAATGTTGTTCGAACTCTAAATCAAACACGGTTTGTGCTAGCTTCTTGAAACTTGAAACAGTAAAGTAGTTCTACATTCTATTTTTATTTTTTGTTTCCTCTGGATGTAGACCTAAGCAGAGACTGACGAAAGACACATTCAATGAAAGGCGTTGTTAGGCTGCCAAAATACTACAGTCTCCTGAAATCTCAACATATTTTTTTTTCCGACCTTCATGATAATTTCAAGTAATCAGCAGTACACCAATAAAACGTGGATGTTCAAGTTTCGTTCTCCTAGGTTGAAGCATTCGTTTGCAGTAACAGTTTGAATTTTTAGTTTTCACTCTGTTTTCTCCTATATTGACAGATGCAGTTCGAACTCTAAATCAAACATGGTTTGTGCTAGCTTCTTGAAACTTGACACAATAAAGTAGTTCTACGTTCTATCTCTAAGGTTTGTTTCCTCTTGATGTAGCCTTAAGCAGAGACTGGCGAATAACACTTTCAATGAAAGGCGTTGTTAAGATTCCAAAAAACTACCGTCTCCTGAAATCTCAACATATATTTTTTCATCCAATCTTCATGATTCTTTCAAGTATTGATCAGTACACCAATCAAACGTGGATGCCCAAGTTTTGTTCTTCTAGGTTGTAGCATTCGTTTGCAGGAACAGTTAGAAATTATAGGTTTCACTCTGTTTTCTCCTATATTGACAGATGCAGTTAGAACTCTAAATCAAACACGGTTTGTGCTAGCTTCTTGAAACTTGACACAATAAAGTAGTTCTACATTCTATCTCTAAGGTTTGTTTCCTCTTGTATCCTAAAGCTGGGACTGGCGAATAACACTTATACTGAAAGGTGTTGCCAAACTTCCAACACACTAGAGTCTCGTGAAATCTCAACATATATTTTTTCATCCAATCTTCATGATACTTTCAAGTAATGATCAGTAAACCAATCCCACTTGGATGCCAAAGTTTAGTTCTCCTAGATTGAAGCATTCTTTTGGAGTAACAGTTTGAATTTTTAGGTTTCACTCTGTTTCCTCCTATATTGACAAATGTAGCTCGAACTCTAAATCAAACACGGTTTGTGCTAGCTTCTTGAAACTTGAAACAGTAAAGTAGTTCTACATTCTATTTTTATTTTTTGTTTCCTCTGGATGTAGACCTAAGCAGAGACTGACGAAAGACACATTCAATGAAAGGCGTTGTTAGGCTGCCAAAATACTACCGTCTCCTGAAATCTCAACATATTTTTTTTTCCGACCTTCATGATAATTTCAAGTAATGAGCAGTACACCAATAAAACGTGGATGTTCAAGTTTCGTTCTCCTAGGTTGAAGCATTCGTTTGCAGTAACAGTTTGAATTTTTAGTTTTCACTCTGTTTTCTCCTATATTAACAAATGCAGTTCGAACTCTAAATCAAACATGGTTTGTGCTAGCTTCTTGAAACTTGACACAATAAAGTAGTTCTACGTTCTATCTCTAAGGTTTGTTTCCTCTTGATGTAGCCTTAAGCAGAGACTGGCGAATAACACTTTCAATGAAAGGCGTTGTTAAGCTTCCAAAAAACTACCGTCTCCTGAAATCTCAACATACATTTTTTCATCCAATCTTCATGATTCTTTCAAGTATTGATCAGTACACCAATCAAACGTGGATGCCCAAGTTTTGTTCTTCTAGGTTGTAGCATTCGTTTGCAGGAACAGTTAGAAATTATAGGTTTAACTCTGTTTTCTCCTATATTGACAGATGCAGTTAGTACTCTAAATCAAACACGGTTTGTGCTAGCTTCTTGAAACTTGACACAATAAAGTAGTTCTACGTTCTATCTCTAAGGTTTGTTTCCTCTTGTATCCTAAAGCTGGGACTGGCGAATAACACTTATACTGAAAGGGGTTGCCAAACTTCCAACACACTAGAGTCTCGTGAAATCTCAACATATATTTTTTCAACCAATCTTCATGATACTTTCAAGTAATGATCAGTACACCAATCCCACTTGGATGCCAAAGTTTAGTTCTCCTAGATTGAAGCATTCTTTTGGAGTAACAGTTTGAATTTTTAGGTTTCACTCTGTTTTCTCCTATATTGACAAATGTAGTTCGAACTCTAAATCAAACAAGGTTTGTGCTAGCTTCTTGAAACTTGAAACAGTAAAGTAGTTCTACATTCTATTTTTACTTTTTGTTTCCTCTGGATGTAGACCTAAGCAGAGACTGACGAAAGACACTTTCAATGAAAGGCGTTGTTAGGCTGCCAAAATACTACAGGCTCCTGAAATCTCAACATATTTTTTTCCGACCTTCATGATAATTTCAAGTAATCAGCAGTACACCAATAAAACGTGGATGTTCAAGATCCGTTCTCCTAGGTTGAAGCATTCGTTTGCAGTAACAGTTTGAATTTTTAGTTTTCACTCTGTTTTCTCCTATATTGACAGATGCAGTTCGAACTCTAAATCAAACATGGTTTGTGCTAGCTTCTTGAAACTTGACACAATAAATTAGTTCTACGTTCTATCTCTAAGGTTTGTTTCCTCTTGATGTAGCCTTAAGCAGAGACTGGCGAATAACACTTTCAATGAAAGGCGTTGTTAAGCTTCCAAAAAACTACCGTCTCCTGAAATCTCAACATACATTTTTTCATCCAATCTTCATGATTCTTTCAAGTATTGATCAGTACACCAATCAAACGTGGATGCCCAAGTTTTGTTCTTCTAGGTTGTAGCATTCGTTTGCAGGAACAGTTAGAAATTATAGGTTTCACTCTGTTTTCTCCTATATTGACAGATGCAGTTAGAACTCTAAATCAAACACGGTTTGTGCTAGCTTCTTGAAACTTGACACCATAAAGTACTTCTACGTTCTATCACTAAGGTTTGTTTCCTCTTGTATCCTAAAGCTGGGACTGGCGAATAACACTTATACTGAAAGGGGTTGCCAAACTTCCAACACACTAGAGTCTCCTGAAATCTCAACATATATTTTTTCATCCAATCTTCATGATACTTTCAAGTAATGATCAGTACACCAATCCCACTTGAATGCCAAGTTTAGTTCTCCTAGATTGAAGCATTCTTTTGGAGTAACAGTTTGAATTTTTAGTTTTCACTCTGTTTTCTCCTATATTGACAAATGTAGTTCGAACTCTAAATCAAACACGGTTTGTGCTAGCTTCTTGAAACTTGAAACAGTAAAGTAGTTCTACATTCTATTTTTATTTTTTGTTTCCTCTGGATGTAGACCTAAGCAGAGACTGACGAAAGACACATTCAATGAAAGGCGTTGTTAGGCTGCCAAAATACTACAGTCTCCTGAAATCACAACATATTTTTTTTTCCGACCTTCATGATAATTTCAAGTAATGAGCAGTACACCAGTAAAACGTGGATGTTCAAGTTTCGTTCTCCTAGGTTGAAGCATTCGTTTGCAGTAACAGTTTGAATTTTTAGTTTTCACTCTGTTTTCTCCTATATTAACAAATGCAGTTCGAACTCTAAATCAAACATGGTTTGTGCTAGCTTCTTGAAACTTGACACAATAAAGTAGTTCTACGTTCTATCTCTAAGGTTTGTTTCCTCTTGATGTAGCCTTAAGCAGAGACTGGCGAATAACACTTTCAATGAAAGGCGTTGTTAAGCTTCCAAAAAACTACCGTCTCCTGAAATCTCAACATACATTTTTTCATCCAATCTTCATGATTCTTTCAAGTATTGATCAGTACACCAATCAAACGTGGATGCCCAAGTTTTGTTCTTCTAGGTTGTAGCATTCGTTTGCAGGAACAGTTAGAAATTATAGGTTTCACTCTGTTTTCTCCTATATTGACAGATGCAGTTAGTACTCTAAATCAAACACGGTTTGTGCTAGCTTCTTGAAACTTGACACAATAAAGTAGTTCTACGTTCTATCTCTAAGGTTTGTTTCCTCTTGTATCCTAAAGCTGGGACTGGCGAATAACACTTATACTGAAAGGGGTTGCCAAACTTCCAACACACTAGAGTCTCGTGAAATCTCAACATATATTTTTTCAACCAATCTTCATGATACTTTCAAGTAATGATCAGTACACCAATCCCACTTGGATGCCAAAGTTTAGTTCTCCTAGATTGAAGCATTCTTTTGGAGTAACAGTTTGAATTTTTAGGTTTCACTCTGTTTTCTCCTATATTGACAAATGTAGTTCGAACTCTAAATCAAACAAGGTTTGTGCTAGCTTCTTGAAACTTGAAACAGTAAAGTAGTTCTACATTCTATTTTTACTTTTTGTTTCCTCTGGATGTAGACCTAAGCAGAGACTGACGAAAGACACTTTCAATGAAAGGCGTTGTTAGGCTGCCAAAATACTACAGGCTCCTGAAATCTCAACATATTTTTTTCCGACCTTCATGATAATTTCAAGTAATCAGCAGTACACCAATAAAACGTGGATGTTCAAGATCCGTTCTCCTAGGTTGAAGCATTCGTTTGCAGTAACAGTTTGAATTTTTAGTTTTCACTCTGTTTTCTCCTATATTGACAGATGCAGTTCGAACTCTAAATCAAACATGGTTTGTGCTAGCTTCTTGAAACTTGACACAATAAATTAGTTCTACGTTCTATCTCTAAGGTTTGTTTCCTCTTGATGTAGCCTTAAGCAGAGACTGGCGAATAACACTTTCAATGAAAGGCGTTGTTAAGCTTCCAAAAAACTACCGTCTCCTGAAATCTCAACATACATTTTTTCATCCAATCTTCATGATTCTTTCAAGTATTGATCAGTACACCAATCAAACGTGGATGCCCAAGTTTTGTTCTTCTAGGTTGTAGCATTCGTTTGCAGGAACAGTTAGAAATTATAGGTTTCACTCTGTTTTCTCCTATATTGACAGATGCAGTTAGAACTCTAAATCAAACACGGTTTGTGCTAGCTTCTTGAAACTTGACACCATAAAGTACTTCTACGTTCTATCACTAAGGTTTGTTTCCTCTTGTATCCTAAAGCTGGGACTGGCGAATAACACTTATACTGAAAGGGGTTGCCAAACTTCCAACACACTAGAGTCTCCTGAAATCTCAACATATATTTTTTCATCCAATCTTCATGATACTTTCAAGTAATGATCAGTACACCAATCCCACTTGAATGCCAAGTTTAGTTCTCCTAGATTGAAGCATTCTTTTGGAGTAACAGTTTGAATTTTTACTTTTCACTCTGTTTTCTCCTATATTGACAAATGTAGTTCGAACTCTAAATCAAACACGGTTTGTGCTAGCTTCTTGAAACTTGAAACAGTAAAGTAGTTCTACATTCTATTTTTATTTTTTGTTTCCTCTGGATGTAGACCTAAGCAGAGACTGACGAAAGACACATTCAATGAAAGGCGTTGTTAGGCTGCCAAAATACTACAGTCTCCTGAAATCACAACATATTTTTTTTTCCGACCTTCATGATAATATCAAGTAATCAGCAGTACACCAGTAAAACGTGGATGTTCAAGTTTCGTTCTCCTAGGTTGAAGCATTCGTTTGCAGTAACAGTTTGAATTTTTAGTTTTCACTCTGTTTTCTCCTATATTGACAGATGCAGTTCGAACTCTAAATCAAACATGGTTTGTGCTAGCTTCTTGAAACTTGACACAATAAAGTAGTTCTACGTTCTATCTCTAAGGTTTGTTTCCTCTTGATGTAGCCTTAAGCAGAGACTGGCGAATAACACTTTCAATGAAAGGCGTTGTTAAGCTTCCAAAAAACTACCGTCTCCTGAAATCTCAACATACATTTTTTCATCCAATCTTCATGATTCTTTCAAGTATTGATCAGTACACCAATCAAACGTGGATGCCCAAGTTTTGTTCTTCTAGGTTGTAGCATTCGTTTGCAGGAACAGTTAGAAATTATAGGTTTCACTCTGTTTTCTCCTATATTGACAGATGCAGTTAGAACTCTAAATCAAACACGGTTTGTGCTAGCTTCTTGAAACTTGACACAATAAAGTAGTTCTACATTCTATCTCTAAGGTTTGTTTCCTCTTGTATCCTAAAGCTGGGACTGGCGAATAACACTTATACTGAAAGGTGTTGCCAAACTTCCAACACACTAGAGTCTCGTGAAATCTCAACATATATTTTTTCATCCAATCTTCATGATACTTTCAAGTAATGATCAGTAAACCAATCCCACTTGGATGCCAAAGTTTAGTTCCCCTAGATTGAAGCATTCTTTTGGAGTAACAGTTTGAATTTTTAGGTTTCACTCTGTTTTCTCCTATATTGACAAATGTAGCTCGAACTCTAAATCAAACACGGTTTGTGCTAGCTTCTTGAAACTTGAAACAGTAAAGTAGTTCTACATTCTATTTTTATTTTTTGTTTCCTCTGGATGTAGACCTAAGCAGAGACTGACGAAAGACACATTCAATGAAAGGCATTGTTAGGCTGCCAAAATACTACCGTCTCCTGAAATCTCAACATATTTTTTTTCCGACCTTCATGATAATTTCAAGTAATGAGCAGTACACCAATAGAACGTGGATGTTCAAGTTTCGTTCTCCTAGCTTGAAGCATTCGTTTGCAGTAACAGTTTGAATTTTTAGTTTTCACTCTGTTTTCTCCTATATTGACAGATGCAGTTCGAACTCTAAATCAAACATGGTTTGTGCTAGCTTCTTGAAACTTGACACAATAAATTAGTTCTACGTTCTATCTCTAAGGTTTGTTTCCTCTTGATGTAGCCTTAAGCAGAGACTGGCGAATAACACTTTCAATGAAAGGCGTTGTTAAGCTTCCAAAAAACTACCGTCTCCTGAAATCTCAACATACATTTTTTCATCCAATCTTCATGATTCTTTCAAGTATTGATCAGTACACCAATCAAACGTGGATGCCCAAGTTTTGTTCTTCTAGGTTGTAGCATTCGTTTGCAGGAACAGTTAGAAATTATAGGTTTCACTCTGTTTTCTCCTATATTGACAGATGCAGTTAGAACTCTAAATCAAACACGGTTTGTGCTAGCTTCTTGAAACTTGACACCATAAAGTACTTCTACGTTCTATCACTAAGGTTTGTTTCCTCTTGTATCCTAAAGCTGGGACTGGCGAATAACACTTATACTGAAAGGGGTTGCCAAACTTCCAACACACTAGAGTCTCCTGAAATCTCAACATATATTTTTTCATCCAATCTTCATGATACTTTCAAGTAATGATCAGTACACCAATCCCACTTGAATGCCAAGTTTAGTTCTCCTAGATTGAAGCATTCTTTTGGAGTAACAGTTTGAATTTTTAGTTTTCACTCTGTTTTCTCCTATATTGACAAATGTAGTTCGAACTCTAAATCAAACACGGTTTGGGCTAGCTTCTTGAAACTTGAAACAGTAAAGTAGTTCTACATTCTATTTTTATTTTTTGTTTCCTCTGGATGTAGACCTAAGCAGAGACTGACGAAAGACACATTCAATGAAAGGCGTTGTTAGGCTGCCAAAATACTACAGTCTCCTTAAATCACAACATATTTTTTTTTCCGACCTTCATGATAATTTCAAGTAATCAGCAGTACACCAGTAAAACGTGGATGTTCAAGTTTTGTTCTCCTAGGTTGAAGCATTCGTTTGCAGTAACAGTTTGAATTTTTAGTTTTCACTCTGTTTTCTCCTATATTGACAGATGCAGTTCGAACTCTAAATCAAACATGGTTTGTGCTAGCTTCTTGAAACTTGACACAATAAAGTAGTTCTACGTTCTATCTCTAAGGTTTGTTTCCTCTTGATGTAGCCTTAAGCAGAGACTGGCGAATAACACTTTCAATGAAAGGCGTTGTTAAGCTTCCAAAAAACTACCGTCTCCTGAAATCTCAACATACATTTTTTCATCCAATCTTCATGATTCTTTCAAGTATTGATCAGTACACCAATCAAACGTGGATGCCCAAGTTTTGTTCTTCTAGGTTGTAGCATTCGTTTGCAGGAACAGTTAGAAATTATAGGTTTCACTCTGTTTTCTCCTATATTGACAGATGCAGTTAGAACTCTAAATCAAACACGGTTTGTGCTAGCTTCTTGAAACTTGACACAATAAAGTAATTCTACATTCTATCTCTAAGGTTTGTTTCCTCTTGTATCCTAAAGCTGGGACTGGCGAATAACACTTATACTGAAAGGTGTTGCCAAACTTCCAACACACTAGAGTCTCGTGAAATCTCAACATATATTTTTTCATCCAATCTTCATGATACTTTCAAGTAATGATCAGTAAACCAATCCCACTTGGATGCCAAAGTTTAGTTCTCCTAGATTGAAGCATTCTTTTGGAGTAACAGTTTGAATTTTTAGGTTTCACTCTGTTTTCTCCTATATTGACAAATGTAGCTCGAACTCTAAATCAAACACGGTTTGTGCTAGCTTCTTGAAACTTGAAACAGTAAAGTAGTTCTACATTCTATTTTTATTTTTTGTTTCCTCTGGATGTAGACCTAAGCAGAGACTGACGAAAGACACATTCAATGAAAGGCATTGTTAGGCTGCCAAAATACTACCGTCTCCTGAAATCTCAACATATTTTTTTTTCCGACCTTCATGATAATTTCAAGTAATGAGCAGTACACCAATAAAACGTGGATGTTCAAGTTTCGTTCTCCTAGGTTGAAGCATTCGTTTGCAGTAACAGTTTAAATTTTTAGTTTTCACTCTGTTTTCTCCTATATTAACAAATGCAGTTCGAACTCTAAATCAAACATGGTTTGTGCTAGCTTCTTGAAACTTGACACAATAAAGTAGTTCTACGTTCTATCTCTAAGGTTTGTTTCCTCTTGATGTAGCCTTAAGCAGAGACTGGCGAATAACACTTTCAATGAAAGGCGTTGTTAAGCTTCCAAAAAAACTACCGTCTCCTGAAATCTCAACATACATTTTTTCATCCAATCTTCATGATTCTTTCAAGTATTGATCAGTACACCAATCAAACGTGGATGCCCAAGTTTTGTTCTTCTAGGTTGTAGCATTCGTTTGCAGGAACAGTTAGAAATTATAGGTTTAACTCTGTTTTCTCCTATATTGACAGATGCAGTTAGTACTCTAAATCAAACACGTTTTATGCTAGCTTCTTGAAACTTGACACAATAAAGTAGTTCTACGTTCTATCTCTAAGGTTTGTTTCCTCTTGTATCCTAAAGCTGGGACTGGCGAATAACACTTATACTGAAAGGGGTTGCCAAACTTCCAACACACTAGAGTCTCGTGAAATCTCAACATATATTTTTTCAACCAATCTTCATGATACTTTCAAGTAATGATCAGTACACCAATCTCACTTGGATGCCAAAGTTTAGTTCTCCTAGATTGAAGCATTCTTTTGGAGTAACAGTTTGAATTTTTAGGTTTCACTCTGTTTTCTCCTATATTGACAAATGTAGTTCGAACTCTAAATCAAACAAGGTTTGTGCTAGCTTCTTGAAACTTGAAACAGTAAAGTAGTTCTACATTCTATTTTTACTTTTTGTTTCCTCTGGATGTAGACCTAAGCAGAGACTGACGAAAGACCTTTCAATGAAAGGCGTTGTTAGGCTGCCAAAATACTACAGGCTCCTGAAATCTCAACATATTTTTTTCCGAACTTCATGATAATTTCAAGTAATCAGCAGTACACCAATAAAACGTGGATGTTCAAGATCCGTTCTCCTAGGTTGAAGCATTCGTTTGCAGTAACAGTTTGAATTTTTAGTTTTCACTCTGTTTTCTCCTATATTGACAGATGCAGTTCGAACTCTAAATCAAACATGGTTTGTGCTAGCGTCTTGAAACTTGACACAATAAATTAGTTCTACGTTCTATCTCTAAGGTTTGTTTCCTCTTGATGTAGCCTTAAGCAGAGACTGGCGAATAACACTTTCAATGAAAGGCGTTGTTAAGCTTCCAAAAAACTACCGTCTCCTGAAATCTCAACATACATTTTTTCATCCAATCTTCATGATTCTTTCAAGTATTGATCAGTACACCAATCAAACGTGGATGCCCAAGTTTTGTTCTTCTAGGTTGTAGCATTCGTTTGCAGGAACAGTTAGAAATTATAGGTTTCACTCTGTTTTCTCCTATATTGACAGATGCAGTTAGAACTCTAAATCAAACACGGTTTGTGCTAGCTTCTTGAAACTTGACACCATAAAGTACTTCTACGTTCTATCACTAAGGTTTGTTTCCTCTTGTATCCTAAAGCTGGGACTGGCGAATAACACTTATACTGAAAGGGGTTGCCAAACTTCCAACACACTAGAGTCTCCTGAAATCTCAACATATATTTTTTCATCCAATCTTCATGATACTTTCAAGTAATGATCAGTACACCAATCCCACTTGAATGCCAAGTTTAGTTCTCCTAGATTGAAGCATTCTTTTGGAGTAACAGTTTGAATTTTTAGTTTTCACTCTGTTTTCTCCTATATTGACAAATGTAGTTCGAACTCTAAATCAAACACGGTTTGTGTTAGCTTCTTGAAACTTGAAACAGTAAAGTAGTTCTACATTCTATTTTTATTTTTTGTTTCCTCTGGATGTAGACCTAAGCAGAGACTGACGAAAGACACATTCAATGAAAGGCGTTGTTAGGCTGCCAAAATACTACAGTCTCCTGAAATCACAACATATTTTTTTTTCCGACCTTCATGATAATTTCAAGTAATCAGCAGTACACCAGTAAAACGTGGATGTTCAAGTTTCGTTCTCCTAGGTTGAAGCATTCGTTTGCAGTAACAGTTTGAATTTTTAGTTTTCACTCTGTTTTCTCCTATATTGACAGATGCAGTTCGAACTCTAAATCAAACATGGTTTGTGCTAGCTTCTTGAAACTTGACACAATAAAGTAGTTCTACGTTCTATCTCTAAGGTTTGTTTCCTCTTGATGTAGCCTTAAGCAGAGACTGGCGAATAACACTTTCAATGAAAGGCGTTGTTAAGCTTCCAAAAAACTACCGTCTCCTGAAATCTCAACATACATTTTTTCATCCAATCTTCATGATTCTTTCAAGTATTGATCAGTACACCAATCAAACGTGGATGCCCAAGTTTTGTTCTTCTAGGTTGTAGCATTCGTTTGCAGGAACAGTTAGAAATTATAGGTTTCACTCTGTTTTCTCCTATATTGACAGATGCAGTTAGAACTCTAAATCAAACACGGTTTGTGCTAGCTTCTTGAAACTTGACACAATAAAGTAGTTCTACGTTCTATCTCTAAGGTTTGTTTCCTCTTGTATCCTAAAGCTGGGACTGGCGAATAACACTTATACTGAAAGGGGTTGCCAAACTTCCAACACACTAGAGTCTCGTGAAATCTCAACATATATTTTTTCATCCAATCTTCATGATACTTTCAAGTAATGATCAGTACACCAATCCCACTTGGATGCCAAAGTTTAGTTCTCCTAGATTGAAGCATTCTTTTGGAGTAACAGTTTGAATTTTTAGGTTTCACTCTGTTTTCTCCTATATTGACAAATGTAGTTCGAACTCTAAATCAAACACGGTTTGTGCTAGCTTCTTGAAACTTGAAACAGTAAAGTAGTTCTACATTCTATTTTTACTTTTTGTTTCCTCTGGATGTAGACCTAAGCAGAGACTGACGAAAGACACTTTCAATGAAAGGCGTTGTTAGGCTGCCAAAATACTACAGCCTCCTGAAATATCAACATATTTTTTCCGACCTTCATGATAATTTCAAGTAATGAGCAGTACACCAATAAAACGTGGATGTTCAAGTTCCGTTCTCCTAGGTAGAAGCATTCGTTTGCAGTAACAGTTTGAATTTTTAGTTTTCACTCTGTTTTCTCCTATATTGACAGATGCAGTTCGAACTCTAAATCAAACATGGTTTGTGCTAGCTTCTTGAAACTTGACACATTAAATTAGTTCTACGTTCTATCTCTAAGGTTTGTTTCCTCTTGATGTAGCCTTAAGCAGAGACTGGCGAATAACACTTTCAATGAAAGGCGTTGTTAAGCTTCCAAAAAAACTACCGTCTCCTGAAATCTCAACATACATTTTTTCATCCAATCTTCATGATTCTTTCAAGTATTGATCAGTACACCAATCAAACGTGGATGCCCAAGTTTTGTTCTTCTAGGTTGTAGCATTCGTTTGCAGGAACAGTTAGAAATTATAGGTTTCACTCTGTTTTCTCCTATATTGACAGATGCAGTTAGAACTCTAAATCAAACACGGTTTGTGCTAGCTTCTTGAAACTTGACACCATAAAGTACTTCTACGTTCTATCACTAAGGTTTGTTTCCTCTTGTATCCTAAAGCTGGGACTGGCGAATAACACTTATACTGAAAGGGGTTGCCAAACTTCCAACACACTAGAGTCTCCTGAAATCTCAACATATATTTTTTCATCCAATCTTCATGATACTTTCAAGTAATGATCAGTACACCAATCCCACTTGAATGCCAAGTTTAGTTCTCCTAGATTGAAGCATTCTTTTGGAGTAACAGTTTGAATTTTTAGTTTTCACTCTGTTTTCTCCTATATTGACAAATGTAGTTCGAACTCTAAATCAAACACGGTTTGGGCTAGCTTCTTGAAACTTGAAACAGTAAAGTAGTTCTACATTCTATTTTTATTTTTTGTTTCCTCTGGATGTAGACCTAAGCAGAGACTGACGAAAGACACATTCAATGAAAGGCGTTGTTAGGCTGCCAAAATACTACAGTCTCCTGAAATCACAACATATTTTTTTTTCCGACCTTCATGATAATTTCAAGTAATCAGCAGTACACCAGTAAAACGTGGATGTTCAAGTTTCGTTCTCCTAGGTTGAAGCATTCGTTTGCAGTAACAGTTTGAATTTTTAGTTTTCACTCTGTTTTCTCCTATATTGACAGATGCAGTTCGAACTCTAAATCAAACATGGTTTGTGCTAGCTTCTTGAAACTTGACACAATAAAGTAGTTCTACGTTCTATCTCTAAGGTTTGTTTCCTCTTGATGTAGCCTTAAGCAGAGACTGGCGAATAACACTTTCAATGAAAGGCGTTGTTAAGCTTCCAAAAAACTACCGTCTCCTGAAATCTCAACATACATTTTTTCATCCAATCTTCATGATTCTTTCAAGTATTGATCAGTACACCAATCAAACGTGGATGCCCAAGTTTTGTTCTTCTAGGTTGTAGCATTCGTTTGCAGGAACAGTTAGAAATTATAGGTTTCACTCTGTTTTCTCCTATATTGACAGATGCAGTTAGAACTCTAAATCAAACACGGTTTGTGCTAGCTTCTTGAAACTTGACACAATAAAGTAATTCTACATTCTATCTCTAAGGTTTGTTTCCTCTTGTATCCTAAAGCTGGGACTGGCGAATAACACTTATACTGAAAGGTGTTGCCAAACTTCCAACACACTAGAGTCTCGTGAAATCTCAACATATATTTTTTCATCCAATCTTCATGATACTTTCAAGTAATGATCAGTAAACCAATCCCACTTGGATGCCAAAGTTTAGTTCTCCTAGATTGAAGCATTCTTTTGGAGTAACAGTTTGAATTTTTAGGTTTCACTCTGTTTTCTCCTATATTGACAAATGTAGCTCGAACTCTAAATCAAACACGGTTTGTGCTAGCTTCTTGAAACTTGAAACAGTAAAGTAGTTCTACATTCTATTTTTATTTTTTGTTTCCTCTGGATGTAGACCTAAGCAGAGACTGACGAAAGACACATTCAATGAAAGGCATTGTTAGGCTGCCAAAATACTACCGTCTCCTGAAATCTCAACATATTTTTTTTTCCGACCTTCATGATAATTTCAAGTAATGAGCAGTACACCAATAAAACGTGGATGTTCAAGTTTCGTTCTCCTAGGTTGAAGCATTCGTTTGCAGTAACAGTTTGAATTTTTAGTTTTCACTCTATTTTCTCCTATATTGACAGATGCAGTTCGAACTCTAAATCAAACATGGTTTGTGCTAGCTTCTTGAAACTTGACACAATAAAGTAGTTCCACGTTCTATCTCTAAGGTTTGTTTCCTCATGATGTAGCCTTAAGCAGAGACTGGCGAATAACACTTTCAATGAAAGGCGTTGTTAAGCTTCCAAAAAACTACCGTCTCCTGAAATCTCAACATATATTTTTTCATCCAATCTTCATGATTCTTTCAAGTATTGATCAGTACACCAATCAAACGTGAATGCCCAAGTTTTGTTCTTCTAGGTTGTAGCATTCGTTTGCAGGAACAGTTAGAAATTATAGGTTTCACTCTGTTTTCTCCTATATTCACAGATGCAGTTAGAACTCTAAATGAAACACGGTTTGTGCTAGCTTCTTGAAACTTGACACCATAAAGTACTTCTACGTTCTATCACTAAGGTTTGTTTCCTCCTGTATCCTAAAGCTGGGATTGGCGAATAACACTTATACTGAAAGGGGTTGCCAAACTTCCAACACACTAGAGTCTCCTGAAATCTCAACATATATTTTTTCATCCAATCTTCATGATACTTTCAAGTAATGATCAGTACACAAATTTCACTTGGATGCCAAAGTTTAGTTCTCCTAGATTGAAGCATTCTTTTGGAGTAACAGTTTGAATTTTTAGTTTTCTCTCTGTTTTCTCCTATATTGACAAATGTAGCTCGAACTCTAAATCAAACACGGTTTGTGCTAGCTTCTTGAAACTTGAAACAGTAAAGTAGTTCTACATTCTATTTTTATTTTTTGTTTCCTCTGGATGTAGACCTAAGCAGAGACTGACGAAAGACACATTCAATGAAAGGCGTTGTTAGGCTGCCAAAATACTACAGTCTCCTGAAATCTCAACAAATTTTTTTTTTCCGACCTTCATGATAATTTCAAGTAATGAGCAGTACACCAATAAAACGTGGATGTTCAAGTTTCGTTCTCCTAGGTTGAAGCATTCGTTTGCAGTAACAGTTTGAATTTTTAGTTTTCACTCTGTTTTCTCCTATATTGACAGATGCAGTTCGAACTCTAAATCAAACATGGTTTGTGCTAGCTTCTTGAAACTTGACACAATAAAGTAGTTCTACGTTCTATCTCTAAGGTTTGTTTCCTCTTGATGTAGCCTTAAGCAGAGACTGGCGAATAACACTTTCAATGAAAGGCGTTGTTAAGCTTCCAAAAAACTACCGTCTCCTGAAATCTCAAAATACATTTTTTCATCCAATCTTCATGATTCTTTCAAGTATTGATCAGTACACCAATCAAACGTGGATGCCCAAGTTTTGTTCTTCTAGGTTGTAGCATTCGTTTGCAGGAACAGTTAGAAATTATAGGTTTCACTCTGTTTTCTCCTATATTGACAGATGCAGTTAGAACTCTAAATCAAACACGGTTTGTGCTAGCTTCTTGAAACTTGACACAATAAAGTAGTTCTACGTTCTATCTCTAAGGTTTGTTTCCTCTTGTATCCTAAAGCTCGGACTGGCGAATAACACTTATAATGAAAGGGGTTGCCAAACTTCCAACACACTAGAGTCTCCTGAAATCTCAACATATATTTTTTCATCCAATCTTCATGATACTTTCAAGTAATGATCAGTACACCAATCCCACTTGGATGCCAAAGTTTAGTTCTCCTAGATTGAAGCATTCTTTTGGAGTAAATGTTTGAATTTTTAGGTTTCACTCTGTTTTCTCCTATATTGACAAATGTAGTTCAAACTCTAAATCAAACACGGTTTGTGCTAGCTTCTTGAAACTTGAAACAGTAAAGTAGTTCTACATTCTATTTTTACTTTTTGTTTCCTCTGGATGTAGACCTAAGCAGAGACTGACGAAAGACACTTTCAATCAAAGGCGTTGTTAGGCTGCCAAAATACTACAGGCTCCTGAAATCTCAACATATTTTTTTCTGACCTTCATGATAATTTCAAGTAATGAGCAGTACACCAATAAAACGTGGATGTTCAAGTTCCGTTCTCCTAGGTTGAAGCATTCGTTTGCAGTAACAGTTTGAATTTTTAGTTTCCACTCTGTTTTCTCCTATATTGACAGATGCAGTTAGAACTCTAAATCAAACATGGTTTGTGCTAGCTTCTTGAAACTTGACACAATAAATTAGTTCTACGTTCTATCTCTAAGGTTGTTTCCTCTTGATGTAGCCTTAAGCAGAGACTGGCGAATAACACTTTCAATGAAAGGCGTTGTTAAGCTTCCAAAAAACTACCGTCTCCTGAAATCTCAACATACATTTTTTCATCCAATCTTCATGATTCTTTCAAGTATTGATCAGTACACCAATCAAACGTGGATGCCCAAGTTTTGTTCTTCTAGGTTGTAGCATTCGTTTGCAGGAACAGTTAGAAATTATAGGTTTCACTCTGTTTTCTCCTATATTGACAGATGCAGTTAGAACTCTAAATCAAACACGGTTTGTGCTAGCTTCTTGAAACTTGACACAATAAAGTAGTTCTACGTTCTATCTCTAAGGTTTGTTTCCTCTTGTATCCTAAAGCTGGGACTGGCGAATAACACTTATACTGAAAGGATTTGCCAAACTTCCAACACACTAGAGTCTCGTGAAATCTCAACATATATTTTTTCATCCAATCTTCATGATAGTTTCAAGTAATGATCAGTACACCAATCCCACTTGGATGCCAAAGTTTAGTTCTCCTAGATTGAAGCATTCTTTTGGAGTAACAGTTTGAATTTTTAGGTTTCACTCTGTTTTCTCCTATATTGACAAATGTAGTTCGAACTCTAAATCAAACACGGTTTGTGCTAGCTTCTTGAAACTTGAAACAGTAAAGTAGTTCTACATTCTATTTTTATTTTTTGTTTCCTCTGGATGTAGACCTAAGCAGAGACTGACGAAAGACACATTCAATGAAAGGCGTTGTTAGGCTGCCAAAATACTACAGGCTCCTGAAATCTCAACATATTTTTTTTTTCCGACCTTCAAGATAATTTCAAGTAATGAGCAGTACACCAATAAAACGTGGATGTTCAAGTTCCGTTCTCCTAGGTTGAAGCATTCGTTTGCAGTAACAGTTTGAATTTTATTTTTCACTCTGTTTTCTCCTATATTGACAGATGCTGTTCGAACTCTAAATCAAACATGGTTTGTGCTAGCTTCTTGAAACTTGACACAATAAAGTAGTTCCACGTTCTATCTCTAAGGTTTGTTTCCTCATGATGTAGCCTTAAGCAGAGACTGGCCAATAACACTTTCAATGAAAGGCGTTGTTAAGCTTCCAAAAAACTACCGTCTCCTTAAATCTCAACATATATTTTTTCATCCAATCTTCATGATTCTTTGAAGTATTGATCAGTACACCAATCAAACGTGGATGCCCAAATTTTGTTCTTCTAGGTTGTAGCATTCGTTTGCAGGAACAGTTAGAAATTATAGGTTTCACTCTGTTTTCTCCTATATTGACAGATGCAGTTAGAACTCTAAATCAAACACGGTTTGTCCTAGCTTCTTGAACTTGACACCATAAAGTACTTCTACGTTCTATCACTAAGGTTTGTTTCCTCTTGTATCCTAAAGCTGGGATTGGCGAATAACACTTATACTGAAAGGGGTTGCCAAACTTCCAACACACTAGAGTCTCCTGAAATCTCAACATATATTTTTTCATCCAATCTTCATGATACTTTCAAGTAATGATCCGTACACCAATCCCACTTGGATGCCAAAGTTTAGTTCTCCTAGATTGAAGCATTCTTTTGGAGTAACAGTTTGAATTTTTAGGTTTCACTCTGTTTTCTCCTATATTGACAAATGTAGCTCGAACTCTAAATCAAACACGGTTTGTGCTAGCTTCTTGAAACTTGAAACAGTAAAGTAGTTCTACATTCTATTTTTATTTTTTGTTTCCTCTGGATGTAGACCTAAGCAGAGACTGACGAAAGACACATTCAATGAAAGGCGTTGTTAGGCTGCCAAAATACTACAGTCTCCTGATATCTCAACAAATTTTTTTTTTCCGACCTTCATGATAATTTCAAGTAATGAGCAGTACACCAATAAAACGTGGATGTTCAAGTTTCGTTCTCCTAGGTTGAAGCATTCGTTTGCAGTAACAGTTAGAATTTTTAGTTTTCACTCTGTTTTCTCCTATATTGACAGATGCAGTTCGAACTCTAAATCAAACATGGTTTGTGCTAGCTTCTTGAAACTTGACACAATAAAGTAGTTCTACGTTCTATCTCTAAGGTTTGTTTCCTCTTGATGTAGCCTTAAGTAGAGACTGGCGAATAACACTTTCAATGAAAGGCGTTGTTAAGCTTCCAAAAAACTACCGTCTCCTGAAATCTCAACATATATTTTTTCATCCAATCATCATGATTCTTTCAAGTATTGACCAGTACACCAATCAAACGTGGATGCCCAAGTTTTGTTCTTCTAGGTTGTAGCATTCGTTGCAGGAACAGTTAGAAATTATAGGTCTCACTCTGTTTTCTCCTATATTGACAGATGCAGTTAGAACTCTAAATCAAACACGGTTTGTGCTAGCTTCTTGAAACTTGACACAATAAAGTAGTTCTACGTTCTATCTCTAAGGTTTGTTTCCTCTTGTATCCTAAAGCTGGGACTGGCGAATAACACTTATACTGAAAGGATTTGCCAAACTTCCAACACACTAGAGTCTCGTGAAATCTCAACATATATTTTTTCATCCAATCTTCATGATAGTTTCAAGTAATGATCAGTACTCCAATCCCACTTGGATGCCAAAGTTTAGTTCTCCTAGATTGAAGCATTCTTTTGGAGTAACAGTTTGAATTTTTAGGTTTCACTCTGTTTTCTCCTATATTGACAAATGTAGTTCGAACTCTAAATCAAACACGGTTTGTGCTAGCTTCTTGAAACTTGAAACAGTAAAGTAGTTCTACATTCTATTTTTATTTTTTGTTTCCTCTGGATGTAGACCTAAGCAGAGACTGACGAAAGACACATTCAATGAAAGGCGTTGTTAGGCTGCCAAAATACTACAGGCTCCTGAAATCTCAACATATTTTATTTTTCCGACCTTCATGATAATTTCAAGTAACGAGCAGTACACCAATAAAACGTGGATGTTCAAGTTCCGTTCTCCTAGGTTGAAGCATTCGTTTGCAGTAACAGTTTGAATTTTTAGTTTTCACTCTGTTTTCTCCTATATTGACAGATGCTGTTCGAACTCTAAATCAAACATGGTTTGTGCTAGCTTCTTGAAACTTGACACAATAAAGTAGTTCCACGTTCTATCTCTAAGGTTTGTTTCCTCATGATGTAGCCTTAAGCAGAGACTGGCGAATAACACTTTCAATGAAAGGCGTTGTTAAGCTTCCAAAAAACTACCGTCTCCTTAAATCTCAACATATATTTTTTCATCCAATCTTCATGATTCTTTGAAGTATTGATCAGTACACCAATCAAACGTGGATGCCCAAATTTTGTTCTTCTAGGTTGTAGCATTCGTTTGCAGGAACAGTTAGAAATTATAGGTTTCACTCTGTTTTCTCCTATATTGACAGATGCAGTTAGAACTCTAAATCAAACACGGTTTGTCCTAGCTTCTTGAAACTTGACACCATAAAGTACTTCTACATTCTATCACTAAGGTTTGTTTCCTCTTGTATCCTAAAGCTGGGATTGGTGAATAACACTTATACTGAAAGGGGTTGCCAAACTTCCAAGACACTAGAGTCTCCTGAAATCTCAACATATATTTTTTCATCCAATCTTCATGATACTTTCAAGTAATGATCCGTACACAAATCCCACTTGGATGCCAAAGTTTAGTTCTCCTAGATTGAAGCATTCTTTTGGAATAACAGTTTGAATTTTTAGGTTTCACTCTGTTTTCTCCTATATTGACAAATGTAGCTCGAACTCTAAATCAAACACGGTTTGTGCTAGCTTCTTGAAACTTGAAACTGTAAAGTAGTTCTACATTCTATTTTTATTTTTTGTTTCCTCTGGATGTAGACCTAAGCAGAGAATGACGAAAGACACATTCAATGAAAGGCATTGTTAGGCTGCAAAATACTACAGTCTCCTGATATCTCAACAAATTTTTTTTTCCGACCTTCATGATAATTTCAAGTAATGAGCAGTACACCAATAAAACGTGGATGTTCAAGTTTCGTTCTCCTAGGTTGAAGCATTCGTTTGCAGTAACAGTTAGAATTTTTAGTTTTCACTCTGTTTTCTCCTATATTGACAGATGCAGTTCGAACTCTAAATCAAACATGGTTTGTGCTAGCTTCTTGAAACTTGACACAATAAAGTAGTTCTACGTTCTATCTCTATGGTTTGTTTCCTCTTGATGTAGCATTAAGCAGAGACTGGCGAATAACACTTTCAATGAAAGGCGTTGTTAAGCTTCCAAAAAACTACCGTCTCCTGAAATCTCAACATACATTTTTTCATCCAATCTTCATGATTCTTTCAAGTATTGATCAGTACACCAATCAAACGTGGATGCCCAAGTTTTGTTCTTCTAGGTTGTAGCATTCGTTTGCAGGAACAGTTATAAATTATAGGTTTCACTCTGTTTTCTCCTATATTGACAGATGCACTTAGACCTCTAAATCAAACACGGTTTGTGCTAGCTTCTTGAAACTTGACACAATAAAGTAGTTCTACGTTCTATCTCTAAGGTTTGTTTCCTCTTGTATCCTAAAGCTGGGACTGGCGAATAACACTTATACTGAAAGGGGTTGCCAAACTTCCAACACACTAGAGTCTCCTGAAATCTCAACATATATTTTTTCATCCAATCTTCATGATACTTTCAAGTAATGATCAGTACACCAATCCCACTTGGATGCCAAAGTTTAGTTCTCCTAGATTGAAGCATTCTTTTGGAGTAACAGTTTGAATTTTTAGGTTTCACTCTGTTTTCTCCTATATTGACAAATGTAGTTCGAACTCTAAATCAAACACGGTTTGTGCTAGCTTCTTGAAACTTGAAACAGTAAAGTAGTTCTACATTCTATTTTTATTTTTTGTTTCCTCTGGATGTAGACCTAAGCAGAGACTGACGAAAGACACATTCAATGAAAGGCATTGTTAGGCTGCCAAAATACTACAGTCTCCTGAAATCTCTACATAATTTTTTTTCCGACCTTCATAATAATTTCAAGTAATCAGCAGTACACCAATAAAACGTGGATGTTCAAGTTTCGTTCTAATAGGGTGAAGCGTTCGTTTGCAGTAACAGTTTGAATTTTTGGTTTTCACTCTGTTTTCTCCTATATTGACAGATGCAGTTCGAACTCTAAATCAAACATGGTTTGTGCTAGCTTCTTGAAACTTGACACAATAAAGTAGTTCTACGATCTATCTCTAAGGTTTGTTTCCTCTTGATGTAGCCTTAAGCAGAGACTGGCGAATAACACTTTCAATGAAAGGCGTTGTTAAGCTTCCAAAAAACTACCGTCTCCTGAAATCTCAACATACATTTTTTCATCCAATCTTCATGATTCTTTCAAGTATTGATCAGTACACCAATCAAACGTGGATGCCCAAGTTTTGTTCTTCTAGGTTGTAGCATTCGTTTGCAGGAACAGTTAGAAATTATAGGTTTCACTCTGTTTTCTCCTATATTGACAGATGCAGTTAGAACTCTAAATCAAACACGGTTTGTGCTAGCTCCTTGAAACTTGACACAGTAAAGTAGTTCTACGTTCTATCTCTAAGGTTTGTTTCCTCTTGTATCCTAATGCTGGGACTGGCGAATAACACTTATACTGAAAGGGGTTGCCAAACTTCCAACACACTAGAGTCTCCTGAAATCTCAACATATATTTTTTCATCCAATCTTCATGATACTTTCAAGTAATGATCAGTACACCAATCCCACTTGGATGCCAAAGTTTAGTTCTCCTAGATTGAAGCATTCTTTTGGAGTAACAGTTTTAATTTTTAGGTTTCACTCTGTTTTCTCCTATATTGACAAATGTAGTTCGAACTCTAAATCAAACAGGGTTTGTGCTAGCTTCTTGAAACTTGAAACAGTAAAGTAGTTCTACATTCTATTTTTATTTTTTGTTTCCTCTGGATGTAGACCTAAGCAGAGACTGACGAAAGACACATTCAATGAAAGGCGTTGTTAGGCTGCCAAAATACTACAGTCTCCTGAAATCTCAACATATTTTCTTTTCCTACCTTCATGATAATTTCATGTAATCAGCAGTACACCAATAAAACGTGGATGTTCAAGTTTCGTTCTCCTAGCTTGAAGCATTCGTTTGCAGTAACAGTTTGAATTTTTAGTTTTCACTCTGTTTTCTCCTATATTGACAGATGCAGTTCGAACTCTAAATCAAACATGGTTTGTGCTAGCTTCTTGAAACTTGACACAATAAAGTAGTTCTACGTTCTATCTCTAAGGTTTGTTTCCTCTTGATGTAGCCTTAAGCAGAGACTGGTGAATAACACTTTCAATGAAAGGCGTTTTTAAGCTTCCAAAAAACTACCGTCTCCTGAAATCTCAACATACATTTTTTCATCCAATCTTCATGATTCTTTCAAGTATTGATCAGTACACCAATCAAACGTGGATGCCCAAGTTTTGTTCTTCTAGGTTGTAGCATTCGTTTGCAGGAACAGTTAGAAATTATAGGTTTCACTCTGTTTTCTCCTATATTGACAGATGCAGTTAGAACTCTAAATCAAACACGGTTTGTGCTAGCTTCTTGAAACTTGACACAATAAAGTAGTTCTACGTTCTATCTCTAAGGTTTGTTTCCTCTTGTATCCTAAAGCTGGGACTGGCGAATAACACTTATACTGAAAGGGGTTGCCAAACTTCCAACACACTAGAGTCTCCTGAAATCTCAACATGTATTTTTTCATCCAATCTTCATGATACTTTCAAGTAATGATCAGTACACCAATCCCACTTGGATGCCAAAGTTTAGTTCTCCTAGATTGAAGCATTCTTTTGGAGTAACAGTTTGAATTTTAAGGTTTCACTCTGTTTTCTCCTATATTGACAAATGTAGTTCGAACTCTAAATCAAACACGGTTTGTGCTAGCTTCTTGAAACTTGAAACAGTAAAGTAGTTCTACATTCTATGTTTATTTTTTGTTTCCTCTGGATGTAGACCTAAGCAGAGACTGACGAAAGACACATTCAATGAAAGGCGTTGTTAGGCTGCCAAAATACTACAGTCTCCTGAAATCTCTACATAATTTTTTTTCCGACCTTCATGATAATTTCAAGTAATCAGCAGTACACCAATAAAACGTGGATGTTCAAGTTTCGTTCTAATAGGGTGAAGCATTCGTTTGCAGTAACAGTTTGAATTTTTAGTTTTCACTCTGTTTTCTCCTATATTGACAGATGCAGTTCGAACTCTAAATCAAACATGGTTTGTGCTAGCTTCTTGAAACTTGACACAATAAAGTAGTTCTACGATCTATCTCTAAGGTTTGTTTCCTCTTGATGTAGCCTTAAGCAGAGACTGGCGAATAACACTTTCAATGAAACGCGTTGTTAAGCTTCCAAAAAACTACGGTCTCCTGAAATCTCAACATACATTTTTTCATCTAATCTTCATGATTCTTTCAAGTATTGATCAGTACACCAATCAAACGTGGTTGCCCAAGTTTTGTTCTTCTAGGTTGTAGCATTCGTTTGCAGGAACAGTTAGAAATTATAGGTTTCACTCTGTTTTCTTTTATATTGACAGATGCAGTTAGAACTCTAAATCAAACACGGTTTGTGCTAGCTTCTTGAAACTTGACACAATAAAGTACTACTACGTTCTATCACTAAGGTTTGTTTCCTCTTGTATCCTAAAGCTGGGACTGGCGAATAACACTTATACGGAAAGGGGTTGCCAAACTTCCAACACACTAGAGTCTCTTGAAATCTCAACATGTATTTTTTCATCCAATCTTCATGATACTTTCAAGTAATGATCAGTAAACCAATCCCACTTGGATGCCAAAGTTTAGTTCTCCTAAATTGAAGCATTCTTTTGGAGTAACAGTTTGAATTTTTAGGTTTCACTCTGTTTTCTCCTATATTGACAAATGTAGTTCGAACTCTAAATCAAACACGGTTTGTGCTAGCTTATTGAAACTTGAATCAGTAAAGTAGTTCTACATTCTATTTTTATTTTTTGTTTCCTCTGGATGTAGACGTAAGCAGAGACTGACGAAAGACACATTCAATGAAAAGCGTTGTTAGGCTGCCAAAATAGTACAGTCTCCTGAAATCTCTACATAATGTTTTTCCGACCTTCATGATGATTTCAAGTAATCAGCAGTACACCAATAAAACGTGGATGTTCAAGTTTCGTTCTCCTAGGGTGAAGCATTCGTTTTCAGTAACAGTTTGAATTTTTAGTTTTCACTCTGTTTTCTCCTATATTGACAGATGCAGTTCGAACTATAAATCAAACATGGTTTGTGCTAGCTTCTTGAAACTTGACACAATAAAGTAGTTCTACGATCTATCTCTAAGGTTTGTTTCCTCTTGATGTAGCCTTAAGCAGAGACTGGCGAATAACACTTTCAATGAAAGGCGTTGTTAAGCTTCCAAAAAACTACCTTCTCCTGAAATCTCAACATATATTTTTTCATCCAATCTTCATGATTCTTTCAAGTATTGATCAGTACACCAATCAAACGTGGATGCCCAAGTTTTGTTCTTCTCGGTTGTAGCATTCGTTTGCAGGAACAGTTAGAAATTATAGGTTTCACTCTGTTTTCTCCTATATTGACAGATGCAGTTAGAACTCTAAATCAAACACGGTTTGTGCTAGCTTCTTGAAACTTGACACAATAAAGTAGTTCTACGTTCTATCTCTAAGGTTTGTTTCCTCTTGTATCCTAAAGCTGAGACTGGCGAATAACACTTATACTGAAAGGGGTTGCCAAACTTCCAACAGACTAGAGTCTCCTGAAATTTCAACATATATTTTTTCATCCAATCTTCATGATACTTTCAAGTAATGATCAGTACACCAATCCCACTTGGATGCCAAAGTTTAGTTCCCCTAGATTGAAGCATTCTTTTGAAGTAACAGTTTGAATTTTTAGGTTTCACTCTGTTTTCTCCTATATTGACAAATGTAGTTCGAAGTCTAAATCAAACACGGTTTGTGCTAGCTTCTTGAAACTTGAAACAGTAAAGTAGTTCTACATTCTATTTTTACTTTTTGTTTCCTCTGGATGTAGACCTAAGCAGAGACTGACGAAAGACACATTCAATGAAAGGCGTTGTTAGGCTGCCAAAATACTACAATCTCCTGAAATCTCAACATATTTTTTTTTCCGACCTTCATGATCATTTCAAGTAATGAGCAGTACACCAATAAAACGTGGATGTTCAAGTTCCGTTCTCCTAGGTTGAAGCATTCGTTTGCAGTAACAGTTTGAATTTTTAGTTTTCAGTCTGTTTTCTCCTATATTGACAGATGCAGTTCGAACTCTAAATCAAACATGGTTTGTGCTAGCTTCTTGAAACTTGACACAATAAAGTAGTTCTACGTTCTATCTCTAAGGTTTGTTTCCTCTTGATGTAGCCTTAAGCAGAGACTGGCGAATAACACTTTCAATGAAAGGCGTTGTTAAGCTTCCAAAAAACTACCGTCTCCTGAAATCTCAACATATATTTTTTCATCCAATCTTCATGATTCTTTCAAGTATTGATCAGTACACCAATCAAACGTGGATGCCCAAGTTTTGTTCTTCTAGGTTGTAGCATTCGTTTGCAGGAACAGTTAGAAATTATAGGTTTCACTCTGTTTTCTCCTATATTGACAGATGCAGTTAGAACTCTAAATCAAACACGGTTTGTGCTAGCTTCTTGAAACTTGACACAATAAAGTACTTCTACGTTCTATCACTAAGGTTTGTTTCCTCTTGTATCCGAAAGCTGGGACTGGCGAATAACACTTATACTGAAAGGGGTTGCCAAACTTCCAACACACTAGAGTCTCCTGAAATCTCAACATATATTTTTTCATCCAATCTTCATGATACTTTCAAGTAATGATCAGTACACCAATCCCACTTGGATGCCAAAGTTTAGTTCCCCTAGATTGAAGCATTCTTTAGAAGTAACAGTTTGAATTTTTAGGTTTCACTCTGTTTTCTCCTATATTGACAAATGTAGTTCGAACTCTAAATCAAACACGGTTTGTGCTAGCTTCTTGAAACTTGAAACAGTAAAGTAGTTCTACATTCTATTTTTATTTTTTGTTTCCTCTGGATGTAGACCTAAGCAGAGACTGACGAAAGACACATTCAATGAAAGGCGTTGTTAGGCTGCCAAAATACTACAGGCTCCTGAAATCTCAACATATTTTTTTTTTCGACCTTCATGATCATTTCAAGTAATGAGCAGTACACCAATAAAACGTGGATGTTCAAGTTCCGTTCTCCTAGGTTGAAGCATTCGTTTGCAGTAACAGTTTGAATTTTTAGTTTTCACTCTGTTTTCTCCTATATTGACAGATGCAGTTCGAACTCTAAATCAAACATGGTTTGTGCTAGCTTCTTGAAACTTGACACAATAAAGTAGTTCTACGTTCTATCTCTAAGGTTTGTTTCCTCTTGATGTAGCCTTAAGCAGAGACCGGCGAATAACACTTTCAATGAAAGGCGTTGTTAAGCTTCCAAAAAACTACGGTCTCCTGAAATCTCAACATATATTTTTTCATCCAATCTTCATGATTCTTTCAAGTATTGATCAGTACACCAATCAAACGTGGATGCCCAAGTTTTGTTCTTCTAGGTTGTAGCATTCGTTTGCAGGAACAGTTAGAAATTATAGGTTTCACTCTGTTTTCTCCTATATTGACAGATGCAGTTAGAACTCTAAATCAAACAAGGTTTGTGCTAGCTTCTTGAAACTTGACACAATAAAGTAGTTCTACGTTCTATCTCTAAGGTTTGTTTCCTCTTGTATCCTAAAGCTGGGACTGGCGAATAACACTTATACTGAAAGGGGTTGCCAAACTTCCAACACACTAGAGTCTCCTGAAATCTCAACATATATTTTTTCATCCAATCTTCATGATACTTTCAAGTAATGATCAGTACACCAATCCCACTTGGATGCCAAAGTTTAGTTCTCCTAGATTGATGCATTCTTTTGGAGTAACAGTTTGAATTTTTAGGTTTCACTCTGTTTTCTCCTATATTGACAAATGTAGTTCGAACTCTAAATCAAACACGGTTTGTGCTAGCTTCCTGAAACTTGAAACAGTAAAGTAGTTCTACATTCTATTTTTATTTTTTGTTTCCTCTGGATGTAGACCTAAGCAGAGACTGACGAAAGACACATTCAATGAAAGGCGTTGTTAGGCTGCCAAAATACTACAGTCTCCTGAAATCTCAACATATTTTTTTTCCGACCTTCATGATAATTTCAAGTAATGAGCAGTACACCAATAAAACGTGGATGTTCAAGTTTCGTTCTCCTAGGTTGAAGCATTCGTTTGCAGTAACAGTTTGAATTTTTAGTTTTCACTCTGTTTTCTCCTATATTGACAGATGCAGTTCGAACTCTAAATCAAACATGGTTTGTGCTAGCTTCTTGAAACTTGACACAATAAAGTAGTTCTACATTCTATCTCTAAGGTTTGTTTCCTCTTGATGTAGCCTTAAGCAGAGACTGGCGAATAACACTTTCAATGAAAGGCGTTGTTAAGCTTCCAAAAAACTACCGTCTCCTGAAATCTCAACATATATTTTTTCATCCAATCTTCATGATTCTTTCAAGTATTTATCAGTACACCAATCAAACGTGGATGCCCAAGTTTTGTTCTTCTAGGTTGTAGCATTCGATTGCAGGAACAGTTAGAAATTATAGGTTTCACTCTGTTTTCTCCTATATTGACAGATGCAGTTAGAACTCTAAATCAAACACGGTTTGTGCTAGCTTCTTGAAACTTGACACAATAAAGTAGTTCTACGTTCTATCACTAAGGTTTGTTTCCTCTTGTATCCTAAAGCTGGGACTGGCGAATAACACTTATACTGAAAGGGGTTGCCAAACTTCCCACACACTAGAGTCTCGTGAAATCTCAACATATATTTTTTCATCCAATCTTCATGATACTTTCAAGTAATGATCAGTACACCAATCACACTTGGATGCCAAAGTTTAGTTCTCCTAGATTGAAGCATTCTTTTGTACTAACAGTTTGAATTTTTAGGTTTCACTCTGTTTTCTCCTATATTGACAAATGTAGTTCGAAATCTAAATCAAACACGGTTTGTGCTAGCTTCTTGAACTTGAAACAGTAAAGTAGTTCTACATTCTATTTTTATTTTTTGTTTCCTGTGGATGTAGACCTAAGCAGAGACTGACGAAAGACACATTCAATGAAAGACGTTGTTAGGCTGCCAAAATAATACAGGCTCCTGAAATCTAACATATTTTTTTTCCAACCTTCATGATAATTTCAAGTAATGAGCAGTAGACCAATAAAACGTGGATGTTCAAGTTCCGTTCTCCTATGTTGAAGCATTCGTTTGCAGTAACAGTTTGAATTTTTAGTTTTCACTCTGTTTTCTCCTATATTGACTGATACAGTTTGAACTCTAAATCAAACATGGTATGTGCTAGCTTCTTGAAACTTGACACAATAAAGCAATTCTACGTTCTATCTCTAAGGTTTGTTTCCTCTTGATGTAGCCTTAAGCAGAGACTGGCGAATAACACTTTCAATGAAAGGCGTTGTTAAGCTTCCAAAAAACTACCGTCTCCTGAAATCTCAACATATAGTTTTTTCATCCAATCTTCATGATTCTTTCAACTATTGATCAGTACACCAATCAAACGTGGATGCCCAAGTTTTGTTTTTCTAGGTTGTAGCATTCGTTTGCAGGAACAGTTAGAAATTATAGGTTTCACTCTGTTTTCTCCTATATTGACAGATGCAGTTAGAACTCTAAATCAAACACGGTTTTTGCTAGCTTCTTGAATCTTGACACAATAAAGTAGTTCTACGTTCTATCTCTAAGGTTTGTTTCCTCTTGTATCCTAAAGCTGGGACTGGCGAATAACACTTATACTGAAAGGGGTTACCAAACTTCCAACACACTAGAGTCTCCTGAAATCTCAACATATATTTTTTCATCCAATCTTCATGATTCTTTCAAGTATTGATCAGTACACCAATCAAACGTGGATGCCCAAGTTTTGTTCTTCTCGGTTGTAGCATTCGTTTGCAGGAAGAGTTAGAAATTGTAGGTTTCACTCTGTTTTCTCCTATATTGACAGATGCAGTTAGAACTCTAAATCAAACACGGTTTGTGCTAGCTTCTTGAAACTTGACACAATAAAGTACTACTACGTTCTATCACTAAGGTTTGTTTCCTCTTGTATCCTAAAGCTGGGACTGGCGAATAACACTTATACTGAAAGGGGTTGCCAAACTTCCAACACACTAGAGTCTCCTGAAATCTCAACATATATTATTTCATCCAACCTTCATGATACTTTCAAGTAATGATCAGTACACCAATCCCACTTGGATGCCAAAGTTTAGTTCTCCTAGATTGAAGCATTCTTTTGGAGTAACAGTTTTAATTTTTAGGTTTCACTCTGTTTTCTCCTATATTGACAAATGTAGTTCGAACTCTAAATCAAACACGGTTTGTGCTAGCTTCTTGAAACTTGAAACAGTAAAGTAGTTCTACATTCTATTTTTATTTTTTGTTTCCTCTGGATGTAGACCTAAGCAGAGACTGACAAAAGACACATTCAATGAAAGGCGTTGTTAGGCTGCCAAAATACTACAGTCTCCTGAAATCTCAACATATTTTTTTTTCCGACCTTCATGATCATTTCAAGTAATGAGCAGTACACCAATAAAACGTGGATGTTCAAGTTCCGTTCTCCTAGGTTGAAGCATTCGTTTGCAGTAACAGTTTGAATTTTTAGTTTTCACTCTGTTTTCTCCTATATTGACAGATGCAGTTTGAACTCTAAATCAAACATGGTTTGTGCTAGCTTCTTGAAACTTGACACAATAAAGTAGTTCTACGTTCTATCTCTAAGGTTTGTTTCCTCTTGATGTAGCCTTAAGCAGAGACAGGCGAAAAACACTTTCAATGAAAGGCGTTGTTAAGCTTCCAAAAAACTACCGTCTCCTGAAATCTCAACATATATTTTTTCATCCAATCTTCATGATTCTTTCAAGTATTGATCAGTACACCAATCAAACGTGGATGCCCAAGTTTTGTTCTTCTAGGTTGTAGCATTTGTTTGCAGGAACAGTTAGAAATTATAGGTTTCACTCTGTTTTCTCCTATATTGACAGATGCAGTTAGAACTCTAAATCAAACACGGTTTGTGCTAGCTTCTTGAAACTTGACACAATAAAGTACTTCTACGTTCTATCACTAAGGTTTGTTTCCTCTTGTATCCGAAAGCTGGGACTGGCGAATAACACTTATACTGAAAGGGGTTGCCAAACTTCCAACACACTAGAGTCTCCTGAAATCTCAACATATATTTTTTCATCCAATCTTCATGATACTTTCAAGTAATGATCAGTACACCAATCCCACTTGGATGCCAAAGTTTAGTTCTCCTAGATTGAAGCATTCTTTTGGAGTAACAGTTTGAATTTTTAGGTTTCACTCTGTTTTCTCCTATATTGACAAATGTAGTTCGAACTCTAAATCAAACACGGTTTGTGCCAGCTTCTTGAAACTTGAATCAGTAAAGTAGTTCTACATTCTATTTTTATTTTTTGTTTCCTCTGGATGTAGACGTAAGCAGAGACTGACGAAAGACACATTCAATGAAAAGCGTTGTTAGGCTGCCAAAATACTACAGTCTCCTGAAATCTCTACATAATTTTTTTTCCGACCTTCATGATGATTTCAAGTAATCAGCAGTACACCAATAAAACGTGGATGTTCAAGTTTCGTTCTCCTAGGGTGAAGCATTCGTTTGCAGTAACAGTTTGAATTTTGAGTTTTCACTCTGTTTTCTCCTATATTGACAGATGCAGTTCGAACTCTAAATCAAACATGGTTTGTGCTAGCTTCTTGAAACTTGACACAATAAAGTAGTTCTACGATCTATCTCTAAGGTTTGTTTCCTCTTGATGTAGCCTTAAGCAGAGACTGGCAAATAACACTTTCATTGAAAGGCGTTGTTAAGCTTCCAAAAAACTACCGTCTCCTGAAATCTCAACATACATTTTTTCATCCAATCTTCATGATTCTTTCAAGTATTGATTAGTACACCAATCAAACGTGGATGACCAAGTTTTGTTCTTCTAGGTTGTAGCATTCGTTTGCAGGAAGAGTTAGAAATTGTAGGTTTCACTCTGTTTTCTCCTATATTGACAGATGCAGTTAGAACTCTAAATCAAACACGGTTTGTGCTAGCTTCTTGAAACTTGACACAATAAAGTACTACTACGTTCTATCACTAAGGTTTGTTTCCTCTTGTCTCCTAAAGCTGGGACTGGCGAATAACACTTATACTGAAAGGGGTTGCCAAACTTCCAACACACTAGAGTCTCCTGAAATCTCAACATATATTATTTCATCCAATCTTCATGATACTTTCAAGTAATGATCAGTACACCAATCACACTTGGATGCCAAAGTTTAGTTCTCCTAGATTGAAGCATTCTTTTGGAGTAACAGTTTTAATTTTTAGGTTTCACTCTGTTTTCTCCTATATTGACAAATGTAGTTCGAACTCTAAATCAAACACGGTTTGTGCTAGCTTCTTGAAACTTGAAACAGTAAAGTAGTTCTACATTCTATTTTTATTTTTTGTTTCCTCTGGATGTAGACCTAAGCAGAGACTGACGAAAGACACATTCAATGAAAGGCGTTGTTAGGCTGCCAAAATACTACAGTCTCCTGAAATCTCTACATAATTTTTTTTCGGACCTTCATGATGATTTCACGTAATCAGCAGTACACCAATAAAACGTGGATGTTCAAGTTTCGTTCTCCTAGGGTGAAGCATTCGTTTGCAGTAACAGTTTGAATTTTTAGTTTTCACTCTGTTTTCTCCTATATTGACAGATGCAGTTCGAACTCTAAATCAAACATGGTTTGTGCTAGCTTCTTGAAACTTGACACAATAAAGTAGTTCTACGATCTATCTCTAAGGTTTGTTTCCTCTTGATGTAGCCTTAAGCAGAGACTGGCAAATAACACTTTCAATGAAAGGCGTTGTTAAGCTTCCAAAAAACTACCGTCTCCTGAAATCTCAACATACATTTTTTCATCCAATCTTCATGATTCTTTCAAGTATTGATTAGTACACCAATCAAACGTGGATGACCAAGTTTTGTTCTTCTAGGTTGTAGCATTCGTTTGCAGGAAGAGTTAGAAATTATAGGTTTCACTCTGTTTTCTCCTATATTGACAGATGCAGTTAGAACTCTAAATCAAACACGGTTTGTGCTAGCTTCTTGAAACTTGACACAATAAAGTACTACTACGTTCCATCACTAAGGTTTGTTTCCTCTTGTATCCTAAAGCTGGGACTGGCGAATAACACTTATACTGAAAGGGGTTGCCAAACTTCCAACACACTAGAGTCTCCTGAAATCTCAACATATATTTTTTCATCCAATCTTCATGATACTTTCAAGTAATGATCAGTACACCAATCCCACTTGGATGCCAAAGTTTAGTTCTCCTAGATTGAAGCATTCTTTTGGAGTAACAGTTTGAATTTTTAGTTTTCACTCTGTTTTCTCCTATATTGACAAATGTAGTTCGAACTCTAAATCAAACACGGTTTGTGCTAGCTTCTTGAAACTTCAAACAGTAAAGTAGTTCTACATTCTATTTTTATTTTTTGTTTCCTCTGGATGTAGACCTAAGCAGAGACTGACGAAAGACACATTCAATGAAAGGCGTTGTTAGGCTGCCAAAATACTACAGGCTCCTGAAATCTCAACATATTATTTTTTCCGACCTTCATGATAATTTCAAGTAATGAGCAGTACACCAATAGAACGTGGATGTTCAAGTTCCGTTCTCCTAGGTTGAAGCATTCGTTTGCAGTAACAGTTTGAATTTTTAGTTTTCACTCTGTTTTCTCCTATATTGACAGATGCAGTTCGAACTCTAAATCAAACATGGTTTGTGCTAGCTTCTTGAAACTTGACACAATAAAGTAGTTCTACGTTCTATCTCTAAGGTTTGTTTCCTCTTGATGTAGCCTTAAGCAGAGACTGGCGAATAACACTTTCAATGAAAGGCGTTGTTAAGCTTCCAAAAAACTACCGTCTCCTGAAATCTCAACATATATTTTTTCATCCAATCTTCATGATTCTTTCAAGTACTGATCAGTACACCAATCAAACGTGGATGCCCAAGTTTTGTTCTTCTAGGTTGTAGCATTCGTTTGCAGGAACAGTTAGAGATTATAGGTTTCACTCTGTTTTCTCCTATATTGACAGATGCAGTTAGAACTCTAAATCAAACACGGTTTGTGCTAGCTTCTTGAAACTTGACACAATAAAGTAGTTCTACGTTCTATCTCTAAGGTTTGTTTCCTCTTGTATCCTAAAGCTGGGACTGGCGAATAACACTTATACTGAAAGGGGTTGCCAAACTTCCAACAGACTAGAGTCTCCTGAAATCTCAACATATATTTTTTCATCCAATCTTCATGATACTTTCAAGTAATGATCAGTACACCAATCCCACTTGGATGCCAAAGTTTAGTTCCCCTAGATTGAAGCATTCTTTTGAAGTAACAGTTTGAATTTTTAGGTTTCACTCTGTTTTCTCCTATATTGACAAATGTAGTTCGAACTCTAAATCAAACACGGTTTGTGCTAGCTTCTTGAAACTTGAAACAGTAAAGTAGTTCTACATTCTATTTTTATTTTTTGTTTCCTCTGGATGTAGACCTAAGCAGAGACTGACGAAAGACACATTCAATGAAAGGCGTTGTTAGGCTGCCAAAATACTACAGGCTCCTGAAATCTCAACATATTTTTTTTTTCGACCTTCATGATCATTTCAAGTAATGAGCAGTACACCAATAAAACGTGGATGTTCAAGTTCCGTTCTCCTAGGTTGAAGCATTCGTTTGCAGTAACAGTTTGAATTTTTAGTTTTCACTCTGTTTTCTTCTATATTGACAGATGCAGTTCGAACTCTAAATCAAACATGGTTTGTGCTAGCTTCTTGAAACTTGACACAATAAAGTAGTTCTACGTTCTATCTCTAAGGTTTGTTTCCTCTTGATGTAACCTTAAGCAGAGACCGGCGAATAACACTTTCAATGAAAGGCGTTGTTAAGCTTCCAAAAAACTACCGTCTCCTGAAATCTCAACATATATTTTTTCATCCAATCTTCATGATTCTTTCAAGTATTGATCAGTACACCAATCAAACGTGGATGCCCAAGTTTTGTTCTTCTAGGTTGTAGCATTCGTTTGCAGGAACAGTTAGAAATTATAGGTTTCACTTTGTTTTCTCCTATATTGACAGATGCAGTTAGAACTCTAAATCAAACACGGTTTGTGCTAGCTTCTTGAAACTTGACACAATAAAGTAGTTCTACGTTCTATCTCTAAGGTTTGTTTCCTCTTGTATCCTAAAGCTGGGACTGGCGAATAACACTTATACTGAAAGGGGTTGCCAAACTTCCAACACACTAGAGTCTCCTGAAATCTCAACATATATTTTTTCATCCAATCTTCATGATACTTTCAAGTAATGATCAGTACACCAATCCCACTTGGATGCCAAAGTTTAGTTCTCCTAGATTGATGCATTCTTTTGGAGTAACAGTTTGAATTTTTAGGTTTCACTCTGTTTTCTCCTATATTGACAAATGTAGTTCGAACTCTAAATCAAACACGGTTTGTGCTAGCTTCTTGAAACTTGAAACAGTAAAGTAGTTCTACATTATTTTGTTATTTTTTGTTTCCTCTGGATGTAGACCTAAGCAGAGACTGACGAAAGACACATTCAATGAAAGGCGTTGTTAGGCTGCCAAAATACTACAGTCTCCTGAAATCTCTACATATTTTTTTTTCCGACCTTCATGATAATTTCAAGTAATCAGCAGTACACCAATAAAACGTGGATGTTCAAGTTTCGTTCTCCTTGGTTGAAGCATTCGTTTGCAGTAACAGCTTGAATTTTTAGTTTTCACTCTGTTTTCTCCTATATTGACAGATGCAGTTTGAACTCTAAATCAAACATGGTATGTGCTAGCTTCTTGAAACTTGACACAATAAAGCAATTCTACGTTCTATCTCTAAGGTTTGTTTCCTCTTGATGTAGCCTTAAGCAGAGACTGGCGAATAACACTTTCAATGAAAGGCGTTGTTAAGCTTCCAAAAAACTACCGTCTCCTGAAATCTCAACATATAGTTTTTTCATCCAATCTTCATGATTCTTTCAACTATTGATCAGTACACCAATCAAACGTGGATGCCCAAGTTTTGTTTTTCTAGGTTGTAGCATTCGTTTGCAGGAACAGTTAGAAATTATAGGTTTCACTCTGTTTTCTCCTATATTGACAGATGCAGTTAGAACTCTAAATCAAACACGGTTTTTGCTAGCTTCTTGAATCTTGACACAATAAAGTAGTTCTACGTTCTATCTCTAAGGTTTGTTTCCTCTTGTATCCTAAAGCTGGGACTGGCGAATAACACTTATACTGAAAGGGGTTACCAAACTTCCAACACACTAGAGTCTCCTGAAATCTCAACATATATTTTTTCATCCAATCTTCATGATTCTTTCAAGTATTGATCAGTACACCAATCAAACGTGGATGCCCAAGTTTTGTTCTTCTCGGTTGTAGCATTCGTTTGCAGGAAGAGTTAGAAATTGTAGGTTTCACTCTGTTTTCTCCTATATTGACAGATGCAGTTAGAACTCTAAATCAAACACGGTTTGTGCTAGCTTCTTGAAACTTGACACAATAAAGTACTACTACGTTCTATCACTAAGGTTTGTTTCCTCTTGTATCCTAAAGCTGGGACTGGCGAATAACACTTATACTGAAAGGGGTTGCCAAACTTCCAACACACTAGAGTCTCCTGAAATCTCAACATATATTATTTCATCCAACCTTCATGATACTTTCAAGTAATGATCAGTACACCAATCCCACTTGGATGCCAAAGTTTAGTTCTCCTAGATTGAAGCATTCTTTTGGAGTAACAGTTTTAATTTTTAGGTTTCACTCTGTTTTCTCCTATATTGACAAATGTAGTTCGAACTCTAAATCAAACACGGTTTGTGCTAGCTTCTTGAAACTTGAAACAGTAAAGTAGTTCTACATTCTATTTTTATTTTTTGTTTCCTCTGGATGTAGACCTAAGCAGAGACTGACAAAAGACACATTCAATGAAAGGCGTTGTTAGGCTGCCAAAATACTACAGTCTCCTGAAATCTCAACATATTTTTTTTTCCGACCTTCATGATCATTTCAAGTAATGAGCAGTACACCAATAAAACGTGGATGTTCAAGTTCCGTTCTCCTAGGTTGAAGCATTCGTTTGCAGTAACAGTTTGAATTTTTAGTTTTCACTCTGTTTTCTCCTATATTGACAGATGCAGTTTGAACTCTAAATCAAACATGGTTTGTGCTAGCTTCTTGAAACTTGACACAATAAAGTAGTTCTACGTTCTATCTCTAAGGTTTGTTTCCTCTTGATGTAGCCTTAAGCAGAGACAGGCGAAAAACACTTTCAATGAAAGGCGTTGTTAAGCTTCCAAAAAACTACCGTCTCCTGAAATCTCAACATATATTTTTTCATCCAATCTTCATGATTCTTTCAAGTATTGATCAGTACACCAATCAAACGTGGATGCCCAAGTTTTGTTCTTCTAGGTTGTAGCATTTGTTTGCAGGAACAGTTAGAAATTATAGGTTTCACTCTGTTTTCTCCTATATTGACAGATGCAGTTAGAACTCTAAATCAAACACGGTTTGTGCTAGCTTCTTGAAACTTGACACAATAAAGTACTTCTACGTTCTATCACTAAGGTTTGTTTCCTCTTGTATCCGAAAGCTGGGACTGGCGAATAACACTTATACTGAAAGGGGTTGCCAAACTTCCAACACACTAGAGTCTCCTGAAATCTCAACATATATTTTTTCATCCAATCTTCATGATACTTTCAAGTAATGATCAGTACACCAATCCCACTTGGATGCCAAAGTTTAGTTCTCCTAGATTGAAGCATTCTTTTGGAGTAACAGTTTGAATTTTTAGGTTTCACTCTGTTTTCTCCTATATTGACAAATGTAGTTCGAACTCTAAATCAAACACGGTTTGTGCCAGCTTCTTGAAACTTGAATCAGTAAAGTAGTTCTACATTCTATTTTTATTTTTTGTTTCCTCTGGATGTAGACGTAAGCAGAGACTGACGAAAGACACATTCAATGAAAAGCGTTGTTAGGCTGCCAAAATACTACAGTCTCCTGAAATCTCTACATAATTTTTTTTCCGACCTTCATGATGATTTCAAGTAATCAGCAGTACACCAATAAAACGTGGATGTTCAAGTTTCGTTCTCCTAGGGTGAAGCATTCGTTTGCAGTAACAGTTTGAATTTTGAGTTTTCACTCTGTTTTCTCCTATATTGACAGATGCAGTTCGAACTCTAAATCAAACATGGTTTGTGCTAGCTTCTTGAAACTTGACACAATAAAGTAGTTCTACGATCTATCTCTAAGGTTTGTTTCCTCTTGATGTAGCCTTAAGCAGAGACTGGCAAATAACACTTTCATTGAAAGGCGTTGTTAAGCTTCCAAAAAACTACCGTCTCCTGAAATCTCAACATACATTTTTTCATCCAATCTTCATGATTCTTTCAAGTATTGATTAGTACACCAATCAAACGTGGATGCCCAAGTTTTGTTCTTCTCGGTTGTAGCATTCGTTTGCAGGAAGAGTTAGAAATTGTAGGTTTCACTCTGTTTTCTCCTATATTGACAGATGCAGTTAGAACTCTAAATCAAACACGGTTTGTGCTAGCTTCTTGAAACTTGACACAATAAAGTACTACTACGTTCTATCACTAAGGTTTGTTTCCTCTTGTATCCTAAAGCTGGGACTGGCGAATAACACTTATACTGAAAGGGGTTGCCAAACTTCCAACACACTAGAGTCTCCTGAAATCTCAACATATATTATTTCATCCAACCTTCATGATACTTTCAAGTAATGATCAGTACACCAATCCCACTTGGATGCCAAAGTTTAGTTCTCCTAGATTGAAGCATTCTTTTGGAGTAACAGTTTTAATTTTTAGGTTTCACTCTGTTTTCTCCTATATTGACAAATGTAGTTCGAACTCTAAATCAAACACGGTTTGTGCTAGCTTCTTGAAACTTGAAACAGTAAAGTAGTTCTACATTCTATTTTTATTTTTTGTTTCCTCTGGATGTAGACCTAAGCAGAGACTGACAAAAGACACATTCAATGAAAGGCGTTGTTAGGCTGCCAAAATACTACAGTCTCCTGAAATCTCAACATATTTTTTTTTCCGACCTTCATGATCATTTCAAGTAATGAGCAGTACACCAATAAAACGTGGATGTTCAAGTTCCGTTCTCCTAGGTTGAAGCATTCGTTTGCAGTAACAGTTTGAATTTTTAGTTTTCACTCTGTTTTCTCCTATATTGACAGATGCAGTTTGAACTCTAAATCAAACATGGTTTGTGCTAGCTTCTTGAAACTTGACACAATAAAGTAGTTCTACGTTCTATCTCTAAGGTTTGTTTCCTCTTGATGTAGCCTTAAGCAGAGACAGGCGAAAAACACTTTCAATGAAAGGCGTTGTTAAGCTTCCAAAAAACTACCGTCTCCTGAAATCTCAACATATATTTTTTCATCCAATCTTCATGATTCTTTCAAGTATTGATCAGTACACCAATCAAACGTGGATGCCCAAGTTTTGTTCTTCTAGGTTGTAGCATTTGTTTGCAGGAACAGTTAGAAATTATAGGTTTCACTCTGTTTTCTCCTATATTGACAGATGCAGTTAGAACTCTAAATCAAACACGGTTTGTGCTAGCTTCTTGAAACTTGACACAATAAAGTACTTCTACGTTCTATCACTAAGGTTTGTTTCCTCTTGTATCCGAAAGCTGGGACTGGCGAATAACACTTATACTGAAAGGGGTTGCCAAACTTCCAACACACTAGAGTCTCCTGAAATCTCAACATATATTTTTTCATCCAATCTTCATGATACTTTCAAGTAATGATCAGTACACCAATCCCACTTGGATGCCAAAGTTTAGTTCTCCTAGATTGAAGCATTCTTTTGGAGTAACAGTTTGAATTTTTAGGTTTCACTCTGTTTTCTCCTATATTGACAAATGTAGTTCGAACTCTAAATCAAACACGGTTTGTGCCAGCTTCTTGAAACTTGAATCAGTAAAGTAGTTCTACATTCTATTTTTATTTTTTGTTTCCTCTGGATGTAGACGTAAGCAGAGACTGACGAAAGACACATTCAATGAAAAGCGTTGTTAGGCTGCCAAAATACTACAGTCTCCTGAAATCTCTACATAATTTTTTTTCCGACCTTCATGATGATTTCAAGTAATCAGCAGTACACCAATAAAACGTGGATGTTCAAGTTTCGTTCTCCTAGGGTGAAGCATTCGTTTGCAGTAACAGTTTGAATTTTGAGTTTTCACTCTGTTTTCTCCTATATTGACAGATGCAGTTCGAACTCTAAATCAAACATGGTTTGTGCTAGCTTCTTGAAACTTGACACAATAAAGTAGTTCTACGATCTATCTCTAAGGTTTGTTTCCTCTTGATGTAGCCTTAAGCAGAGACTGGCAAATAACACTTTCATTGAAAGGCGTTGTTAAGCTTCCAAAAAACTACCGTCTCCTGAAATCTCAACATACATTTTTTCATCCAATCTTCATGATTCTTTCAAGTATTGATTAGTACACCAATCAAACGTGGATGACCAAGTTTTGTTCTTCTAGGTTGTAGCATTCGTTTGCAGGAAGAGTTAGAAATTGTAGGTTTCACTCTGTTTTCTCCTATATTGACAGATGCAGTTAGAACTCTAAATCAAACACGGTTTGTGCTAGCTTCTTGAAACTTGACACAATAAAGTACTACTACGTTCTATCACTAAGGTTTGTTTCCTCTTGTCTCCTAAAGCTGGGACTGGCGAATAACACTTATACTGAAAGGGGTTGCCAAACTTCCAACACACTAGAGTCTCCTGAAATCTCAACATATATTATTTCATCCAATCTTCATGATACTTTCAAGTAATGATCAGTACACCAATCACACTTGGATGCCAAAGTTTAGTTCTCCTAGATTGAAGCATTCTTTTGGAGTAACAGTTTTAATTTTTAGGTTTCACTCTGTTTTCTCCTATATTGACAAATGTAGTTCGAACTCTAAATCAAACACGGTTTGTGCTAGCTTCTTGAAACTTGAAACAGTAAAGTAGTTCTACATTCTATTTTTATTTTTTGTTTCCTCTGGATGTAGACCTAAGCAGAGACTGACGAAAGACACATTCAATGAAAGGCGTTGTTAGGCTGCCAAAATACTACAGTCTCCTGAAATCTCTACATAATTTTTTTTCGGACCTTCATGATGATTTCACGTAATCAGCAGTACACCAATAAAACGTGGATGTTCAAGTTTCGTTCTCCTAGGGTGAAGCATTCGTTTGCAGTAACAGTTTGAATTTTTAGTTTTCACTCTGTTTTCTCCTATATTGACAGATGCAGTTCGAACTCTAAATCAAACATGGTTTGTGCTAGCTTCTTGAAACTTGACACAATAAAGTAGTTCTACGATCTATCTCTAAGGTTTGTTTCCTCTTGATGTAGCCTTAAGCAGAGACTGGCAAATAACACTTTCAATGAAAGGCGTTGTTAAGCTTCCAAAAAACTACCGTCTCCTGAAATCTCAACATACATTTTTTCATCCAATCTTCATGATTCTTTCAAGTATTGATTAGTACACCAATCAAACGTGGATGACCAAGTTTTGTTCTTCTAGGTTGTAGCATTCGTTTGCAGGAAGAGTTAGAAATTATAGGTTTCACTCTGTTTTCTCCTATATTGACAGATGCAGTTAGAACTCTAAATCAAACACGGTTTGTGCTAGCTTCTTGAAACTTGACACAATAAAGTACTACTACGTTCCATCACTAAGGTTTGTTTCCTCTTGTATCCTAAAGCTGGGACTGGCGAATAACACTTATACTGAAAGGGGTTGCCAAACTTCCAACACACTAGAGTCTCCTGAAATCTCAACATATATTTTTTCATCCAATCTTCATGATACTTTCAAGTAATGATCAGTACACCAATCCCACTTGGATGCCAAAGTTTAGTTCTCCTAGATTGAAGCATTCTTTTGGAGTAACAGTTTGAATTTTTAGTTTTCACTCTGTTTTCTCCTATATTGACAAATGTAGTTCGAACTCTAAATCAAACACGGTTTGTGCTAGCTTCTTGAAACTTCAAACAGTAAAGTAGTTCTACATTCTATTTTTATTTTTTGTTTCCTCTGGATGTAGACCTAAGCAGAGACTGACGAAAGACACATTCAATGAAAGGCGTTGTTAGGCTGCCAAAATACTACAGGCTCCTGAAATCTCAACATATTATTTTTTCCGACCTTCATGATAATTTCAAGTAATGAGCAGTACACCAATAGAACGTGGATGTTCAAGTTCCGTTCTCCTAGGTTGAAGCATTCGTTTGCAGTAACAGTTTGAATTTTTAGTTTTCACTCTCTTTTCTCCTATATTGACAGATGCAGTTCGAACTCTAAATCAAACATGGTTTGTGCTAGCTTCTTGAAACTTGACACAATAAAGTAGTTCTACGTTCTATCTCTAAGGTTTGTTTCCTCTTGATGTAGCCTTAAGCAGAGACTGGCGAATAACACTTTCAATGAAAGGCGTTGTTAAGCTTCCAAAAAACTACCGTCTCCTGAAATCTCAACATATATTTTTTCATCCAATCTTCATGATTCTTTCAAGTACTGATCAGTACACCAATCAAACGTGGATGCCCAAGTTTTGTTCTTCTAGGTTGTAGCATTCGTTTGCAGGAACAGTTAGAGATTATAGGTTTCACTCTGTTTTCTCCTATATTGACAGATGCAGTTAGAACTCTAAATCAAACACGGTTTGTGCTAGCTTCTTGAAACTTGACACAATAAAGTAGTTCTACGTTCTATCTCTAAGGTTTGTTTCCTCTTGTATCCTAAAGCTGGGACTGGCGAATAACACTTATACTGAAAGGGGTTGCCAAACTTCCAACAGACTAGAGTCTCCTGAAATCTCAACATATATTTTTTCATCCAATCTTCATGATACTTTCAAGTAATGATCAGTACACCAATCCCACTTGGATGCCAAAGTTTAGTTCCCCTAGATTGAAGCATTCTTTTGAAGTAACAGTTTGAATTTTTAGGTTTCACTCTGTTTTCTCCTATATTGACAAATGTAGTTCGAACTCTAAATCAAACACGGTTTGTGCTAGCTTCTTGAAACTTGAAACAGTAAAGTAGTTCTACATTCTATTTTTATTTTTTGTTTCCTCTGGATGTAGACCTAAGCAGAGACTGACGAAAGACACATTCAATGAAAGGCGTTGTTAGGCTGCCAAAATACTACAGGCTCCTGAAATCTCAACATATTTTTTTTTTCGACCTTCATGATCATTTCAAGTAATGAGCAGTACACCAATAAAACGTGGATGTTCAAGTTCCGTTCTCCTAGGTTGAAGCATTCGTTTGCAGTAACAGTTTGAATTTTTAGTTTTCACTCTGTTTTCTTCTATATTGACAGATGCAGTTCGAACTCTAAATCAAACATGGTTTGTGCTAGCTTCTTGAAACTTGACACAATAAAGTAGTTCTACGTTCTATCTCTAAGGTTTGTTTCCTCTTGATGTAACCTTAAGCAGAGACCGGCGAATAACACTTTCAATGAAAGGCGTTGTTAAGCTTCCAAAAAACTACCGTCTCCTGAAATCTCAACATATATTTTTTCATCCAATCTTCATGATTCTTTCAAGTATTGATCAGTACACCAATCAAACGTGGATGCCCAAGTTTTGTTCTTCTAGGTTGTAGCATTCGTTTGCAGGAACAGTTAGAAATTATAGGTTTCACTTTGTTTTCTCCTATATTGACAGATGCAGTTAGAACTCTAAATCAAACACGGTTTGTGCTAGCTTCTTGAAACTTGACACAATAAAGTAGTTCTACGTTCTATCTCTAAGGTTTGTTTCCTCTTGTATCCTAAAGCTGGGACTGGCGAATAACACTTATACTGAAAGGGGTTGCCAAACTTCCAACACACTAGAGTCTCCTGAAATCTCAACATATATTTTTTCATCCAATCTTCATGATACTTTCAAGTAATGATCAGTACACCAATCCCACTTGGATGCCAAAGTTTAGTTCTCCTAGATTGATGCATTCTTTTGGAGTAACAGTTTGAATTTTTAGGTTTCACTCTGTTTTCTCCTATATTGACAAATGTAGTTCGAACTCTAAATCAAACACGGTTTGTGCTAGCTTCTTGAAACTTGAAACAGTAAAGTAGTTCTACATTATTTTGTTATTTTTTGTTTCCTCTGGATGTAGACCTAAGCAGAGACTGACGAAAGACACATTCAATGAAAGGCATTGTTAGGCTGCCAAAATACTACAGTCTCCTGAAATCTCTACATATTTTTTTTTCCGACCTTCATGATAATTTCAAGTAATCAGCAGTACACCAATAAAACGTGGATGTTCAAGTTTCGTTCTCCTTGGTTGAAGCATTCGTTTGCAGTAACAGCTTGAATTTTTAGTTTTCACTCTGTTTTCTCCTATATTGACAGATGAAGTTCGAACTCTAAATCAAACATGGTTTGTGCTAGCTTCTTGAAACTTGACACAATAAAGTAGTTCCACGTTCTATCTCTAAGGTTTGTTTCCTCTTGATGTAGCCTTAAGCAGAGACTGGCGAATAACACTTTCAATGAAAGGCGTTGTTAAGCTTCCAAAAAACTACCGTCTCCTGAAATCTCAACATATATTTTTTCATCCAATCTTCATGATTCTTTCAAGTATTGATCAGTACACCAATCAAACGTGGATGCCCAAGTTTTGTTCTTCTAGGTTGTAGCATTCGTTTGCAGGAACAGTTAGAAATTATAGGTTTCACTCTGTTTTCTCCTATATTGACAGTGGCAGTTAGAACTCTAAATCAAACACGGTTTGTGCTAGCTTCTTGAAACTTGACACAGTAAAGTAGTTCTACGTTCTATCTCTAAGGTTTGTTTCGGCTTGTATCCTAAAGCTGGGACTGGCGAATAACACTTATACTGAAAGGGGTTGCCAAACTTCCAACACACTAGAGTCTCGTGAAATCTCAACATATATTTTTTCATCCAATCTTCATGATACTTTCAAGTAATGATCAGTACACCAATCCCACTTGGATGCCAAAGTTTAGTCCTCCTAGATTGAAGCATTCTTTTGGAGTAACAGTTTTAATTTTTAGGTTTCACTCTGTTTTCTCCTATATTGACAAATGTAGTTCGAACTCTAAATCAAACACGGTTTGTGCTAGCTTCTTGAAACTTGAAACAGTAAAGTAGTTCTACATTCTATTTTTATTTTTTGTTTCCTCTGGATGTAGACCTAAGCAGAGACTGACAAAAGACACATTCAATGAAAGGCGTTGTTAGGCTGCCAAAATACTACAGTCTCCTGAAATCTCAACATATTTTTTTTTCCGACCTTCATGATAATTTCAAGTAATGAGCAGTACACCAATAAAACGTGGATGTTCAAGTTTCGTTCTCCTAGGTTGAAGCATTCGTTTGCAGTAACAGTTTGAATTTTTAGTTTTCACTCTGTTTTCTCCTATATTGACAGATGCAGTTCGAACTCTAAATCAAACATGGTTTGTGCTAGCTTCTTGAAACTTGACACAATAAAGTAGTTCTACGTTCTATCTCTAAGGTTTGTTTCCTCTTGATGTAGCCTTAAGCAGAGACAGGCGAATAACACTTTCAATGAAAGGCGTTGTTAAGCTTCCAAAAAACTACCGTCTCCTGAAATCTCAACATATATTTTTTCATCCAATCTTCATGATTCTTTCAAGTATTGATCAGTACACCAATCAAACGTGGATGCCCAAGTTTTGTTCTTCTAGGTTGTAGCATTCGTTTGCAGGAACAGTTAGAAATTATAGGTTTCACTCTGTTTTCTCCTATATTGACAGATGCAGTTAGAACTCTAAATCAAACACGGTTTGTGCTAGCTTCTTGAAACTTGACACAATAAAGTACTTCTACGTTCTATCACTAAGGTTTGTTTCCTCTTGTATCCGAAAGCTGGGACTGGCGAATAACACTTATACTGAAAGGGGTTGCCAAACTTCCAACAGACTAGAGTCTCCTGAAATCTCAACATATATTTTTTCATCCAATCTTCATGATACTTTCAAGTAATGATCAGTACACCAATCCCACTTGGATGCCAAAGTTTAGTTCTCCTAGATTGAAGCATTCTTTTGGAGTAACAGTTTGAATTTTTAGTTTTCACTCTGTTTTCTCCTATATTGACAAATGTAGTTCGAACTCTAAATCAAACACGGTTTGTGCTAGCTTCTTGAAACTTGAAACAGTAAAGTAGTTCTACATTCTATTTTTATTTTTTGTTTCCTCTGGATGTAGACCTAAGCAGAGACTGACGAAAGACACATTCAATGAAAGGCGTTGTTAGGCTGCCAAAATACTACAGGCTCCTGAAATCTCAACATATTATTTTTTCCGACCTTCATGATAATTTCAAGTAATGAGCAGTACACCAATAGAACGTGGATGTTCAAGTTCCGTTCTCCTAGGTTGAAGCATTCGTTTGCAGTAACAGTTTGAATTTTTAGTTTTCACTCTGTTTTCTCCTATATTGACAGATGCAGTTCGAACTCTAAATCAAACATGGTTTGTGCTAGCTTCTTGAAACTTGAAACAATAAAGTAGTTCAACGTTCTATCTTTAAGTTTTGTTTCCTCTTGATGTAGCCTTAAGCAGAGACTGGCGAATAACACTTTCAATGAAAGGCGTTGTTAAGCTTCCAAAAAACTACCGTCTCCTGAAATCTCAACATATATTTTTTCATCCAATCTTCATGATTCTTTCAAGTATTGATCAGTACACCAATCAAACGTGGATGCCCAAGTTTTGTTCTTCTCGGTTGTAGCATTCGTTTGCAGGAACAGTTAGAAATTATAGGTTTCACTCTGTTTTCTCCTATATTGACAGATGCAGTTAGAACTCTAAATCAAACACGGTTTGTGCTAGCTTCTTGAAACTTGACACAATAAAGTAGTTCTACGTTCTATCTCTAAGGTTTGTTTCCTCTTGTATCCTAAAGCTGAGACTGGCGAATAACACTTATACTGAAAGGGGTTGCCAAACTTCCAACAGACTAGAGTCTCCTGAAATCTCAACATATATTTTTTCATCCAATCTTCATGATACTTTCAAGTAATGATCAGTACACCAATCCCACTTGGATGCCAAAGTTTAGTTCCCCTAGATTGAAGCATTCTTTTGAAGTAACAGTTTGAATTTTTAGGTTTCACTCTGTTTTCTCCTATATTGACAAATGTAGTTCGAACTCTAAATCAAACACGGTTTGTGCTAGCTTCTTGAAACTTGAAACAGTAAAGTAGTTCTACATTCTATTTTTACTTTTTGTTTCCTCTGGATGTAGACCTAAGCAGAGACTGACGAAAGACACATTCAATGAAAGGCGTTGTTAGGCTGCCAAAATACTACAGGCTCCTGAAATCTCAACATATTTTTTTTTCCGACCTTCATGATAATTTCAAGTAATGAGCAGTACACCAATAAAACGTGGATGTTCAAGTTCCGTTCTCCTAGGTTGAAGCATTCGTTTGCAGTAACAGTTTGAATTTTTAGTTTTCACTCTGTTTTCTCCTATATTGACAGATGCAGTTCGAACTCTAAATCAAACATGGTTTGTGCTAGCTTCTTGAAACTTGACACAATAAAGTAGTTCTACGTTCTATCTCTAAGGTTTGTTTCCTCTTGATGTAGCCTTAAGCAGAGACTGGCGAATAACACTTTCAATGAAAGGCGTTGTTAAGCTTCCAAAAAACTACCGTCTCCTGAAATCTCAACATATATTTTTTCATCCAATCTTCATGATTCTTTCAAGTATTGATCAGTACACCAATCAAACGTGGATGCCCAAGTTTTGTTCTTCTAGGTTGTAGCATTCGTTTGCAGGAACAGTTAGAAATTATAGGTTTCACTCTGTTTTCTCCTATATTGACAGTGGCAGTTAGAACTCTAAATCAAACACGGTTTGTGCTAACTTCTTGAAACTTGACACAGTAAAGTAGTTCTACGTTCTATCTCTAAGGTTTGTTTCGTCTTGTATCCTAAAGCTGGGACTGGCGAATAACACTTATACTGAAAGGGGTTGCCAAACTTCCAACACACTAGAGTCTCGTGAAATCTCAACATATATTTTTTCATCCAATCTTCATGATACTTTCAAGTAATGATCAGTACACCAATCCCACTTGGATGCCAAAGTTTAGTTCTCCTAGATTGAAGCATTCTTTTGGAGTAACAGTTTTAATTTTTAGGTTTCACTCTGTTTTCTCCTATATTGACAAATGTAGTTCGAACTCTAAATCAAACACGGTTTGTGCTAGCTTCTTGAAACTTGAAACAGTAAAGTAGTTCTACATTCTATTTTTATTTTTTGTTTCCTCTGGATGTAGACCTAAGCAGAGACTGACAAAAGACACATTCAATGAAAGGCGTTGTTAGGCTGCCAAAATACTACAGTCTCCTGAAATCTCAACATATTTTTTTTTCCGACCTTCATGATAATTTCAAGTAATGAGCAGTACACCAATAAAACGTGGATGTTCAAGTTTCGTTCTCCTAGGTTGAAGCATTCGTTTGCAGTAACAGTTTGAATTTTTAGTTTTCACTCTGTTTTCTCCTATATTGACAGATGCAGTTCGAACTCTAAATCAAACATGGTTTGTGCTAGCTTCTTGAAACTTGACACAATAAAGTAGTTCTACGTTCTATCTCTAAGGTTTGTTTCCTCTTGATGTAGCCTTAAGCAGAGACAGGCGAATAACACTTTCAATGAAAGGCGTTGTTAAGCTTCCAAAAAACTACCGTCTCCTGAAATCTCAACATATATTTTTTCATCCAATCTTCATGATTCTTTCAAGTATTGATCAGTACACCAATCAAACGTGGATGCCCAAGTTTTGTTCTTCTCGGTTGTAGCATTCGTTTGCAGGAACAGTTAGAAATTATAGGTTTCACTCTGTTTTCTCCTATATTGACAGATGCAGTTAGAACTCTAAATCAAACACGGTTTGTGCTAGCTTCTTGAAACTTGACACAATAAAGTACTTCTACGTTCTATCACTAAGGTTTGTTTCCTCTTGTATCCGAAAGCTGGGACTGGCGAATAACACTTATACTGAAAGGGGTTGCCAAACTTCCAACACACTAGAGTCTCGTGAAATCTCAACATATATTTTTTCATCCAATCTTCATGATACTTTCAAGTAATGATCAGTACACCAATCCCACTTGGATGCCAAAGTTTAGTTCTCCTAGATTGAAGCATTCTTTTGGAGTAACAGTTTTAATTTTTAGGTTTCACTCTGTTTTCTCCTATATTGACAAATGTAGTTCGAACTCTAAATCAAACATGGTTTGTGCTAGCTTCTTGAAACTTGAAACAGTAAAGTAGTTCTACATTCTATTTTTATTTTTTGTTTCCTCTGGATGTAGACCTAAGCAGAGACTGACAAAAGACACATTCAATGAAAGGCGTTGTTAGGCTGCCAAAATACTACAGTCTCCTGAAATCTCAACATATTTTTTTTTCCGACCTTCATGATAATTTCAAGTAATGAGCAGTACACCAATAAAACGTGGATGTTCAAGTTTCGTTCTCCTAGGTTGAAGCATTCGTTTGCAGTAACAGTTTGAATTTTTAGTTTTCACTCTGTTTTCTCCTATATTGACAGATGCAGTTCGAACTCTAAATCAAACATGGTTTGTGCTAGCTTCTTGAAACTTGACACAATAAAGTAGTTCTACGTTCTATCTCTAAGGTTTGTTTCCTCTTGATGTAGCCTTAAGCAGAGACAGGCGAATAACACTTTCAATGAAAGGCGTTGTTAAGCTTCCAAAAAACTACCGTCTCCTGAAATCTCAACATATATTTTTTCATCCAATCTTCATGATTCTTTCAAGTATTGATCAGTACACCAATCAAACGTGGATGCCCAAGTTTTGTTCTTCTAGGTTGTAGCATTCGTTTGCAGGAACGTTAGAAATTATAGGTTTCACTCTGTTTTCTCCTATATTGACAGATGCAGTTAGAACTCTAAATCAAACACGGTTTGTGCTAGCTTCTTGAAACTTGACACAATAAAGTAGTTCTACGTTCTATCACTAAGGTTTGTTTCCTCTTGTATCCGAAAGCTGGGACTGGCGAATAACACTTATACTGAAAGGGGTTGCCAAACTTCCAACACACTAGAGTCTCCTGAAATCTCAACATATATTTTTTCATCCAATCTTCATGATACTTTCAAGTAATGATCAGTACACCAATCCCACTTGGATGCCAAAGTTTAGTTCTCCTAGATTGAAGCATTCTTTTGGAGTAACAGTTTGAATTTTTAGTTTTCACTCTGTTTTCTCCTATATTGACAAATGTAGTTCGAACTCTAAATCAAACACGGTTTGTGCTAGCTTCTTGAAACTTGAAACAGTAAAGTAGTTCTACATTCTATTTTTATTTTTTGTTTCCTCTGGATGTAGACCTAAGCAGAGACTGACGAAAGACACATTCAATGAAAGGCGTTGTTAGGCTGCCAAAATACTACAGGCTCCTGAAATCTCAACATATTATTTTTCCGACCTTCATGATAATTTCAAGTAATGAGCAGTACACCAATAGAACGTGGATGTTCAAGTTCCGTTCTCCTAGGTTGAAGCATTCGTTTGCAGTAACAGTTTGAATTTTTAGTTTTCACTCTGTTTTCTCCTATATTGACAGATGCAGTTCGAACTCTAAATCAAACATGGTTTGTGCTAGCTTCTTGAAACTTGAAACAATAAAGTAGTTCAACGTTCTATCTTTAAGTTTTGTTTCCTCTTGATGTAGCCTTAAGCAGAGACTGGCGAATAACACTTTCAATGAAAGGCGTTGTTAAGCTTCCAAAAAACTACCGTCTCCTGAAATCTCAACATATATTTTTTCATCCAATCTTCATGATTCTTTCAAGTATTGATCAGTACACCAATCAAACGTGGATGCCCAAGTTTTGTTCTTCTCGGTTGTAGCATTCGTTTGCAGGAACAGTTAGAAATTATAGGTTTCACTCTGTTTTCTCCTATATTGAACAGATGCAGTTAGAACTCTAAATCAAACACGGTTTGTGCTAGCTTCTTGAAACTTGACACAATAAAGTAGTTCTACGTTCTATCTCTAAGGTTTGTTTCCTCTTGTATCCTAAAGCTGAGACTGGCGAATAACACTTATACTGAAAGGGTTGCCAAACTTCCAACAGACTAGAGTCTCCTGAAATCTCAACATATATTTTTTCATCCAATCTTCATGATACTTTCAAGTAATGATCAGTACACCAATCCCACTTGGATGCCAAAGTTTAGTTCCCCTAGATTGAAGCATTCTTTTGAAGTAACAGTTTGAATTTTTAGGTTTCACTCTGTTTTCTCCTATATTGACAAATGTAGTTCGAACTCTAAATCAAACACGGTTTGTGCTAGCTTCTTGAAACTTGAAACAGTAAAGTAGTTCTACATTCTATTTTTACTTTTTGTTTCCTCTGGATGTAGACCTAAGCAGAGACTGACGAAAGACACATTCAATGAAAGGCGTTGTTAGGCTGCCAAAATACTACAGGCTCCTGAAATCTCAACATATTTTTTTTTCCGACCTTCATGATAATTTCAAGTAATGAGCAGTACACCAATAAAACGTGGATGTTCAAGTTCCGTTCTCCTAGGTTGAAGCATTCGTTTGCAGTAACAGTTTGAATTTTTAGTTTTCACTCTGTTTTCTCCTATATTGACAGATGCAGTTCGAACTCTAAATCAAACATGGTTTGTGCTAGCTTCTTGAAACTTGACACAATAAAGTAGTTCTACGTTCTATCTCTAAGGTTTGTTTCCTCTTGATGTAGCCTTAAGCAGAGACTGGCGAATAACACTTTCAATGAAAGGCGTTGTTAAGCTTCCAAAAAACTACCGTCTCCTGAAATCTCAACATATATTTTTTCATCCAATCTTCATGATTCTTTCAAGTATTGATCAGTACACCAATCAAACGTGGATGCCCAAGTTTTGTTCTTCTAGGTTGTAGCATTCGTTTGCAGGAACAGTTAGAAATTATAGGTTTCACTCTGTTTTCTCCTATATTGACAGTGGCAGTTAGAACTCTAAATCAAACACGGTTTGTGCTAGCTTCTTGAAACTTGACACAGTAAAGTAGTTCTACGTTCTATCTCTAAGGTTTGTTTCGTCTTGTATCCTAAAGCTGGGACTGGCGAATAACACTTATACTGAAAGGGGTTGCCAAACTCCAACACACTAGAGTCTCGTGAAATCTCAACATATATTTTTTCATCCAATCTTCATGATACTTTCAAGTAATGATCAGTACACCAATCCCACTTGGATGCCAAAGTTTAGTTCTCCTAGATTGAAGCATTCTTTTGGAGTAACAGTTTTAATTTTTAGGTTTCACTCTGTTTTCTCCTATATTGACAAATGTAGTTCGAACTCTAAATCAAACACGGTTTGTGCTAGCTTCTTGAAACTTGAAACAGTAAAGTAGTTCTACATTCTATTTTTATTTTTTGTTTCCTCTGGATGTAGACCTAAGCAGAGACTGACAAAAGACACATTCAATGAAAGGCGTTGTTAGGCTGCCAAAATACTACAGTCTCCTGAAATCTCAACATATTTTTTTTTCCGACCTTCATGATAATTTCAAGTAATGAGCAGTACACCAATAAAACGTGGATGTTCAAGTTTCGTTCTCCTAGGTTGAAGCATTCGTTTGCAGTAACAGTTTGAATTTTTAGTTTTCACTCTGTTTTCTCCTATATTGACAGATGCAGTTCGAACTCTAAATCAAACATGGTTTGTGCTAGCTTCTTGAAACTTGACACAATAAAGTAGTTCTACGTTCTATCTCTAAGGTTTGTTTCCTCTTGATGTAGCCTTAAGCAGAGACAGGCGAATAACACTTTCAATGAAAGGCGTTGTTAAGCTTCCAAAAAACTACCGTCTCCTGAAATCTCAACATATATTTTTTCATCCAATCTTCATGATTCTTTCAAGTATTGATCAGTACACCAATCAAACGTGGATGCCCAAGTTTTGTTCTTCTCGGTTGTAGCATTCGTTTGCAGGAACAGTTAGAAATTATAGGTTTCACTCTGTTTTCTCCTATATTGACAGATGCAGTTAGAACTCTAAATCAAACACGGTTTGTGCTAGCTTCTTGAAACTTGACACAATAAAGTAGTTCTACGTTCTATATCTAAGGTTTGTTTCCTCTTGTATCCTAAAGCTGAGACTGGCGAATAACACTTATACTGAAAGGGGTTGCCAAACTTCCAACAGACTAGAGTCTCCTGAAATCTCAACATATATTTTTTCATCCAATCTTCATGATACTTTCAAGTAATGATCAGTACACCAATCCCACTTGGATGCCAAAGTTTAGTTCCCCTAGATTGAAGCATTCTTTTGAAGTAACAGTTTGAATTTTTAGGTTTCACTCTGTTTTCTCCTATATTGACAAATGTAGTTCGAACTCTAAATCAAACACGGTTTGTGCTAGCTTCTTGAAACTTGAAACAGTAAAGTAGTTCTACATTCTATTTTTACTTTTTGTTTCCTCTGGATGTAGACCTAAGCAGAGACTGACGAAAGACACATTCAATGAAAGGCGTTGTTAGGCTGCCAAAATACTACAGGCTCCTGAAATCTCAACATATTTTTTTTTCCGACCTTCATGATCATTTCAAGTAATGAGCAGTACACCAATAAAACGTGGATGTTCAAGTTCCGTTCTCCTAGGTTGAAGCATTCGTTTGCAGTAACAGTTTGAATTTTTAGTTTTCACTCTGTTTTCTCCTATATTGACAGATGCAGTTCGAACTCTAAATCAACATTGTTTTGTGCTAGCTTCTTGAAACTTGACACAATAAAGTAGTTCTACGTTCTATCTCTAAGGTTTGTTTCCTCTTGATGTAGCCTTAAGCCAGAGACTGGCGAATAACACTTTCAATGAAAGGCGTTGGTAAGCTTCCAAAAAACTACCGTCTCCTGAAATCTCAACATATATTTTTTCATCCAATCTTCATGATTCTTTCAAGTACTGATCAGTACACCAATCAAACGTGGATGCCCAAGTTTTGTTCTTCTAGGTTGTAGCATTCGTTTGCAGGAACAGTTAGAAATTAATAGGTTTCACTCTGTTTTCTCCTATATTGACAGATGCAGTTAGAACTCTAAATCAAACACGGTTTGTGCTAGCTTCTTGAAACTTGACACAATAAAGTAGTTCTACGTTCTATCTCTAAGGTTTGTTTCCTCTTTGTATCCTAAAGCTGGGACTGGCGAATAACACTTATACTGAAAGGGGTTGCAAAACTTCCAACACACTAGAGTCTCCTGAAATCTCAACATATATTTTTTCATCCAATCTTCATGATGCTTTCAAGTAATGATCAGTACACCAATCCCACTTGGATGCCAAAGTTTAGTTCTCCTAGATTGATTCATTCTTTTGGAGTAACAGTTTGAATTTTTAGGTTTCACTCTGTTTTCTCCTATATTGACAAATGTATTTCGAACTCTTAAATCAAACACGGTTTGTGCTAGCTTCCTGAAACTTGAAACAGTAAAGTAGTTCTACATTCTATTTTTATTTTTTGTTTCCTCTGGATGTAGACCTAAAGCAGAGACTGACGAAAGACACATTCAATGAAAGGCGTTGTTAGGCTGCCAAAATACTACAGTCTCCTGAAATCTCAACATATTTTTTTTTCCGACCTTCATGATAATTTCAAGTAATGAGCAGTACACCAATAAAACGTGGATGTTCAAGTTTCGTTCTCCTAGGTTGAAGCATTCGTTTGCAGTAACAGTTTGAATTTTTAGTTTTCACTCTGTTTTCCTATATTGACAGATGCAGTTCGAACTCTAAATCTAACATGGTTTGTGCTAGCTTCTTGAAACTTGACACAATAAAGTAGTTCTACATTCTATCTCTAAGGTTTGTTTCCTCTTGATGTGGCCTTAAGCAGAGACTGGCGAATAACACTTTCAATGAAAGGCGTTGTTAAGCTTCCAAAAAACTACCGTCTCCTGAAATCTCAACATATATTTTTTCATCCAATCTTCATGATTCTTTCAAGTATTTATCAGTACACCAATCAAACGTGGATGCCCAAGTTTTGTTCTTCTAGGTTGTAGCATTCGATTGCAGGAACAGTTAGAAATTATAGGTTTCACTCTGTTTTCTCCTATATTGACAGATGCAGTTAGAACTCTAAATCAAACACGGTTTGTGCTAGCTTCTTGAAACTTGACACAATAAAGTAGTTCTACGTTCTATCACTAAGGGTTTGTTTCCTCTTGTATCCTAAAGCTGGGACTGGCGAATAACACTTATACTGAAGGGGTTGCCAAACTTCCCACACACTAGAGTCTCGTGAAATCTCAACATATATTTTTTCATCCAATCTTCATGATACTTTCAAGTAATGATCAGTACACCAATCACACTTGGATGCCAAAGTTTAGTTCTCCTAGATTGAAGCATTCTTTTGTACTAACAGTTTGAATTTTTAGGTTTCACTCTGTTTTCTCCTATATTGACAAATGTAGTTCGAAATCTAAAATCAAACATGGTTTGTGCTAGCTTCTTGAACTTGAAACAGTAAAGTAGTTCTACATTCTATTTTTATTTTTTGTTTCCTGTGGATGTAGACCTAAGCAGAGACTGACGAAAGACACATTCAATGAAAGACGTTGTTAGGCTGCCAAAATAATACAGGCTCCTGAAATCTCAACATATTTTTTTTCCAACCTTCATGATAATTTCAAGTAATGAGCAGTAGACCAATAAAACGTGGATGTTCAAGTTCCGTTCTCCTATGTTGAAGCATTCGTTTGCAGTAACAGTTTGAATTTTTAGTTTTCACTCTGTTTTCTCCTATATTGACTGATACAGTTTGAACTCTAAATCAAACATGGTTTGTGCTAGCTTCTTGAAACTTGACACAATAAAGTAGTTCTACGTTCTATCTCTAAGGTTTGTTTCCTCCTTGATGTAGCCTTAAGCAGAGACTGGCGAATAACACTTTCAATGAAAGGCGTTTGTTAAGCTTCCAAAAAACTACCGTCTCCTGAAATCTCAACATATAGTTTTTTCATCCAATCTTCATGATTCTTTCAACTATTGATCAGTACACCAATCAAACGTGGATGCCCAAGTTTTGTTTTTCTAGGTTGTAGCATTCGTTTGCAGGAACAGTTAGAAATTATAGGTTTCACTCTGTTTTCTCCTATATTGACAGATGCAGTTAGAACTCTGAATCAAACACGGTTTGTGCTAGCTTCTTGAATCTTGACACAATAAAGTAGTTCTACGTTCTATCTCTAAGGTTTGTTTCCTCTTGTATCCTAAAGCTGGGACTGCGAATAACACTTATACTGAAAGGGGTTACCAAACTTCCCAACACACTAGAGTCTCCTGAAATCTCAACATATATTTTTTCATCCAATCTTCATGATACTTTCAAGTATTGATCAGTTCACCATTCAAACGTGGATGCCCAAGTTTTGTTCTTCTAGGTTGTAGCATTCGTTTGCATGAACAGTTAGAAATTATAGGTTTCACTCTGTTTTCTCCTATATTGACAGATGCAGTTAGAACTCTAAATCAAACACGGTTTGTGCTAGCTTCCTGAAACTTGACACAATAAAGTAGTTCTACGTTCTATCTCTAAGGTTTGTTTCCTCTTGTATCCTAAAGCTGGGACTGGCGAATAACACTTATACTGAAAGGGGTTGCCAAACTTCCAACACACAAGAGTCTCGTGAAATCTCAACATATATTTTTTCATCCAATCTTCATGATACTTTCAAGTAATGATCAGTACACCAATCCCACTTGGATGCCAAAGTTTAGTTCTCCTAGATTGAAGCATTCTTTTTGAGTAACAGTTTGAATTTTTAGGTTTCACTCTGTTTTCTCCTATATTGAAAAATGTAGTTCGAACTCTAAATCAAACCCGGTTTGTGCTAGCTTCTTGAAACTGGAAACAGTAAAGTAGTTCTACATCTATTTTCATTTTTGTTTCCTGTGGATGTAGACCTAAGCAGAGACTGACGAAAGACACATTCAATGAAAGGCGTTTAGGCTGCCAAAATACTACAGGCTCCTGAAATCTCAGCATATTTTTTATTTCCAACCTTCACGATAATTTCAAGTAATGAGCAGTACACCAATAAAACGTGGATGTTCAAGTTCCGTTCTCCTAGGTTGAAGCATTCGTTTGCAGTAACAGCTTGAATTTTTAGTTTTCACTCTGTTTTCTCCTATATTGACAGATGCAGTTCGAACTCTAAATCAAACATGGTTTGTGCTAGCTTCTTGAAACTTGACACAATAAAGTAGTTCTACGTTCTATCTCTAAGGTTTGTTTCCTCTTGATGTAGCCTTAAGCAGAGACTGGCGAATAACACTTTCAATGAAAGGCGTTGCTAAGCTTCCAAAAAACTACCGTCTCCTGAAATCTCAACATACATTTTTTCATCAAATCTTCATGATTCTTTCAAGTATTGATCAGTACACCAATCAAACGTGGATGCCCAAGGTTTGTTCTTCTAGGTTGTAGCATTCGTTTGCAGGAACAGTTAGAAATTATAGGTTTCACTCTGTTTTCTCCTATATTGACAGATGCAGTTAGAACTCTAAATCAAACACGGTTTGTGCTAGCTTCTTGAAACTTGACACAATAAAGTAGTTCTACGTTCTATCTCTAAGGTTTGTTTCCTCTTGTATCCTAAAGCTGGGACTGGCGAATAACACTTATACTGAAAGGGGTTGCCAAACTTCCAACACACTAGAGTCTCGTGAAATCTCAACATATATTTTTTCATCCAATCTTCATGATACTTTCAAGTAATGATCAGTACACCAATCCCACTTGGATGCCAAAGTTTAGTTCTCCTAGATTGAAGCATTCTTTTGGAGTAACAGTTTGAATTTTTAGTTTTCACTCTGTTTTCTCCTATATTGACAAATGTAGTTCGAACTCTAAATCAAACACGGTTTGTGCTAGCTTCTTGAAACTTGAAACAGTAAAGTAGTTCTACATTCTATTTTTACTTTTTGTTTCCTCTGGATGTAGACCTAAGCAGAGACTGACGAAAGACACATTCAATGAAAGGCATTGTTAGGCTGCCAAAATACTACAGGCTCCTGAAATCTCAACATATTTTTTTTTCCGACCTTCATGATAATTTCAAGTAATGAGCAGTACACCAATGAAACGTGGATGTTCAAGTTCCGTCTCCTAGGTTGAAGCATTCGTTTGCAGTAACAGTTTGAATTTTTAGTTTTCACTCTGTTTCTCCTATATTGACAGATGCGGTTCGAACTCTAAATCAAACATGGTTTGTGCTAGCTTCTTGAAACTTGACACAATAAAGTAGTTCTACGTTCTATCTCTAAGGTTTGTTTCCTCTTGATGTAGCCTTAAGCAGAGACTGGCGAATAACACTTTCAATGAAAGGCGTTGTTAAGCTTCCATAAAACTACCGTCTGCTGAAATCTCAACATGCATTTTTTCATCCAATCTTCATGATTCTTTCAAGTATTGATCAGTACACCAATCAAACGTGGATGCCCAAGTTTTGTTCTTCTAGGTTGTAGCATTCGTTTGCAGGAACAGTTAGAAATTATAGGTTTCACTCTGTTTTCTCCTATATTGACAGATGCAGTTAGAACTCTAAATCAAACACGGTTTGTGCTAGCTTCTTGAAACTTGACACAATAAAGTAGTTCTACGTTCTATCTCTAAGGTTTGTTTTCTCTTGTATCCTAAAGCTGGGACTGGCGAATAACACTTATACTGAAAGGCGTTTCCAAACTTCCAAACACACTAGAGTCTCCTGAAATCTCAACATATATTTTTTCATCCAATCTTCATGATACTTTCAAGTAATGATCAGTACACCAATCCCACTTGGATGCCAAGTTTAGTTCTCCTAGATTGAAGCATTCTTTTGGAGTAACAATTTGAATTGTTAGGTTTCACTCTGTTTTCTCCTATATTGACAAATATAGTTCGAAGTCTAAATCAAACACGGTTTGTGCTATCTTCTTGAAACTTGAAACAGTAAAGTAGTTCTACATTCTATTTTTATTTTTTGTTTCCTCTGGATGTAGACCTAGGCAGAGACTGAGGAATGACATATTCAATAAAAGGCGTTGTTAGGCTGCCAAAATACTACAGTCTCCTGAAATCTCAACATATTTTTTTTCCCACCTACATGATAATTTCAAGTAATTAGCAGTACACCAATAAAACGTGGATGTTCAAGTTTCGATCTCCTAGGTTGAAGCATTCTTTTGCAGTAACAGTTTGAATTTTTAGTTTTCACTCTCTTTTCTCCTATATTGACAGATGCAGTTCGAACTCTAAATCAAACATGGTTTCTGCTAGCTTCTTGAAACTTGACACAATAAAGTAGTTCTACGTTCTATCTCTAAGGTTTCTTTCCTCTTGATGTAGCCTTAAGCAGAGATTTGCGAATAACACTTCAATGAAAGGCGTTGCTAAGCTTCCAAAAAACTACCGTTTCCTGAAATCTCACATATATTTTTTCATCCAATCTTCATGATTCTTTCAAGTATTGATCAGTACACCAATCAAACGTGGATGCCCAAGTTTTGTTCTTCTAGGTTGTAGCATTCGTTTGCAGGAACAGTTAGAAATTATAGGTTTCACTCTGTTTGCTCCTACATTGACAGATGCAGTTAGAACTCTAAATCAAACACGGTTTGTGCTAGCTTCTTGAAACTTGACACAGCAAAGTAGTTGTACGTTCTATCTCCAAGGTTTGTTTCCTCTTGTATCCTAAAGCTGGGACTGGCGAATAACACTTATACTGAAAGGGGTTTCCAAACTTCCAACACACTAGAGTCTCCTGAAATCTCAACATATATTTTTTCATCCAATCTTCATGATACTTTCAAGTAATGATCAGTACACCAATCCCACTATCCCACTTGGATGCCAAAGTTTAGTTCTCCTAGATTGAAGCATTCTTTTGGAGTAAGAGTTTGAATTTTTAGGTTTCACTCTGTTTTCTCCTATATTGACAAATGTAGTTCGAACTCTAAATCAAACACGGTTTGTGCTAGCTTCTTGAAAGTTGAAACAGTAAAGTAGTTCTACATTCTATTTTTATTTTTGTTTCCTCTGGATGTTAACCTAAGCAGAGACTGACGAAAGACACATTCTATGAAAGGCGTTGTTAGGCTGCCAAAATACTACAGTTCCTGAAATCTCTACATATTTTTTTTCCGACCTTCATGATAATTTCAAGTAATGAGCAGTACACCAATAAAACGTGGATGTTCAAGTTTCGTTCTCCTAGGTTGAAGCATTCGTTTGCAGTAACAGTTTGAATTTTTAGTTTTCACTCTGTTTTCTCCAATATTGACAGATGCAGTTCAAACTCTAAATCAAACATGGTTTGTGCTAGCTTCTTGAAACTTGACACAATAAAGTAGTTCTACGTTCTATCTCTAAGGTTTGTTTTCTCTTGATGTAGCCTTAAGCAGAGACTGGCGAATAACACTTTCAATGAAAGGCGTTGTTAAGCTTCCAAAAACTACCGTCTGCTGAAATCTCAACATGCGTTTTTTCATGCAATCTTCAGGATTCTTTCAAGTATTGATCAGTACACCAATCAAAAGTGGATGCCCAAGTTTTGTTCTTCTAGGTTGTAGCATTCGTTTGCAGGAACAGTTAGAAATTATAGGTTTCACTCTGTTTTCTCCTATATTGACAGATGCAGTTAGAACTCTAAATCAAACACGGTTTGTGCTAGCTTCTTGAAACTTGACACAATAAAGTAGTTCTACGTTCTATCTCTAAGGTTTGTTTCCTCTTGTATCCTAAAGCTGGGACTGGCGAATAACACTTATACTGAAAGGGGTTGCCAAACTTCCAACACACTAGAGTCTCGTGAAATCTCAACATATATTTTTTCATCCAATCTTCATGATACTTTCAAGTAATGATCAGTACACCAATCCCACTTGGATGCCAAAGTTTAGTTCTCCTAGATTGAAGCATTCTTTTGGAGTAACAGTTTGAATTTTTAGGTTTCACTCTGTTTTCTCCTATATTGACAAATGTAGTTCGAACTCTAAATCAAACACGGTTTGTGCTAGCTTCTTGAAACTTGAAACAGTAAAGTACTTCTACATTCTATTTTTATTTTTTGTTTCCTCTGGGATGTAGACCTAAGCAGAGAATGAGGAAAGACATATTCAATGGAAGGTGTTGTTAGGCTGCCAAAATACTACAGGCTCCTGAAATCTCAACATATTTTTTTTTCCCACCTTCATGATAATTTCAAGTAATGAGCAGTACACCAATAAAACGTGGATGTTCAAGTTTCGTTCTCCTAGGTTGAAGCATTCGTTTGCAGTAACAGTTTGAATTTTTAGTTTTCACTCTGTTTTCTCCTATATTGACTGATGCAGTTTGAACTCTAAATCAAACATGGTTTGTGCTAGCTTCTTGAAACTTGACACAATAAAGTAGTTCTACGTTCTATCTCTAAGGTTTGTTTCCTCTTGATGTAGCCTTAAGCAGAGACTGGCGAATAACACTTTCAATGAAAGGCGTTGTTAAGCTTCCAAAAAACTACCGTCTCCTGAAATCTCAACATATAGTTTTTTCATCCAATCTTCATGATTCTTTAAACTATTGATCAGTACACCAATCAAACGTGGATGCCCAAGTTTTGTTTTTCTAGGTTGTAGCATTCGTTTGCAGGAACAGTTAGAAAATTATAGGTTTCACTCTGTTTTCTCCTATATTGACAGATGCAGTTAGAACTCTAAATCAAACACGGTTTGTGCTAGCTTCTTGAATCTGACACAATAAAGTAGTTCTACAGTTCTATCTCTAAGGTTTGTTTCCTCTTGTATCCTAAAGCTGGGGACTGGCGAATAACACTTATACTGAAAGGGGTGCCAAACTTCCAACACACTAGAGTCTCCTGAAATCTCAACATATATTTTTTCATCCAATCTTCATGATACTTTCAAGTATTGATCAGTACACCAATCAAACGTGGATGCCCAAGTTTTGTTCTTCTAGGTTGTAGCATTCGTTTGCAGGAACAGTTAGAAATTATAGGTTTCACTCTGTTTGCTCCTACATTGACAGATGCAGTTAGAACTCTAAATCAAACACGGTTTGTGCTAGCTTCTTGAAACTTGACACAGCAAAGTAGTTGTACGTTCTATCTCCAAGGTTTGTTTCCTCTTGTATCCTAAAGCTGGGACTGGCGAATAACACTTATACTGAAAGGGGTTTCCAAACTTCCAACACACTAGAGTCTCCTGAAATCTCAACATATATTTTTTCATCCAATCTTCATGATACTTTCAAGTAATGATCAGTACACCAATCCCACTATCCCACTTGGATGCCAAAGTTTAGTTCTCCTAGATTGAAGCATTCTTTTGGAGTAAGAGTTTGAATTTTTAGGTTTCACTCTGTTTTCTCCTATATTGACAAATGTAGTTCGAACTCTAAATCAAACACGGTTTGTGCTAGCTTCTTGAAAGTTGAAACAGTAAAGTAGTTCTACATTCTATTTTTATTTTTTGTTTCCTCTGGATGTAGACCTAAGCAGACTGACGAAAGACACATTCTATGAAAGGCGTTGTTAGGCTGCCAAAATACTACAGTTCCTGAAATCTCTACATATTTTTTTTTCCGACCTTCATGATAATTTCAAGTAATGAGCAGTACACCAATAAAACGTGGATGTTCAAGTTTCGTTCTCCTAGGTTGAAGCATTCGTTTGCAGTAACAGTTTGAATTTTTAGTTTTTCACTCTGTTTTCTCCAATATTGACAGATGCAGTTCAAACTCTAAATCAAACATGGTTTGTGCTAGCTTCTTGAAACTTGACACAATAAAGTAGTTCTACGTTCTATCTCTAAGGTTTGTTTTCTCTTGATGTAGCCTTAAGCAGAGACTGGCGAATAAACACTTTCAATGAAAGGCGTTGTTAAGCTTCCAAAAAACTACCGTCTCCTGAAATCTCAACATATATTTTTTCATCCAATCTTCATGATTCTTTCAAGTATTGATCAGTACACCAATCAAACGTGGATGCCCAAGTTTTGTTCTTCTAGGTTGTAGCATTCGTTTGCAGGAACAGTTAGAAATTATAGGTTTCACTCTGTTTTCTCCTATATTGACAGATGCAGTTAGAACTCTAAATCAAACACGGTTTGTGCTAGCTTCTTGAAACTTGACACAATAAAGTAGTTCTACGTTCTATCTCTAAGGTTTGTTTCCTCTTGTATCCTAAAGCTGGGACTGGCGAATAACACTTATACTGAAAGGGGTTGCCAAACTTCCAACACACTAGAGTCTCGTGAAATCTCAACATATATTTTTTCATCCAATCTTCATGATACTTTCAAGTAATGATCAGTACACCAATCCCACTTGGATGCCAAAGTTTAGTTCTCCTAGATTGAAGCATTCTTTTGGAGTAACAGTTTTGAATTTTTAGGTTTCACTCTGTTTTCTCCTATATTGACAAATGTAGTTCGAACTCTAAATCAAACACGGTTTGTGCTAGCTTCTTGAAACTTGAAACAGTAAAGTACTTCTACATTCTATTTTTATTTTTTGTTTCCTCTGGATGTAGACCTAAGCAGAGAATGAGGAAAGACATATTCAATGGAAGGTGTTGTTAGGCTGCCAAAATACTACAGGCTCCTGAAATCTCAACATATTTTTTTTTCCCACCTTCATGATAATTTCAAGTAATGAGCAGTACACCAATAAAACGTGGATGTTCAAGTTTCGTTCTCCTAGGTTGAAGCATTCGTTTGCAGTAACAGCTTGAATTTTTAGTTTTCACTCTGTTTTCTCCTATATTGACAGATGCAGTTCGAACTCTAAATCAAACATGGTTTGTGCTAGCTTCTTGAAACTTGACACAATAAAGTAGTTCTACGTTCTATCTCTAAGGTTTGTTTCCTCTTGATGTAGCCTTAAGCAGAGACCGGCGAATAACACTTTCAATGAAAGGGCGTTGTTAAGCTTCCAAAAAACTACCGTCTCCTGAAATCTCAGCATATATTTTTCATCCAATCTTCATGATTCTTTCAAGTATTGATCAGTACACCAATCAAACGTGGATGCCCAAGTTTTGTTCTTCTAGGTTGTAGCATTCGTTTGCAGGAACAGTTAGAAATTATAGGTTTCACTCTGTTTTCTCCTATATTGACAGATGCAGTTAGAACTCTAAATCAAACGCGGTTTGTGCTAGCTTCTTGAAACTTGACACAATAAAGTAGTTCTACGTTCCATATCTAAGGTTTGTTTCCTCTTGTATCCTAAAGCTGGGACTGGCGAATAACACTTATACTGAAAGGGGTTGCCAAACTTCCAACACACTAGAGTCTCCTGAAATCTCAACATATATTTTTTCATCCAATCTTCATGATACTTTCAAGTAATGATCAGTACACCAATCCCACTTTGGATGCCAAAGTTTAGTTCTCCTAGATTGATGCATTCTTTTGGAGTAACAGTTTGAATTTTTAGGTTTCACTCTGTTTTCTCCTATATAGACAAATGTAGTTCGAACTCTAAATCAAACACGGTTTGTGCTAGCTTCCTGAAACTTGAAACAGTAAAGTAGTTCTACATTCTATTTTTATTTTTTGTTTCCTCTGGATGTAGACCTAAGCAGAGACTGACGAAAGACACATTCAATGAAAGGCGTTGTAAGGCTGCCAAAATACTACAGTCTCCTGAAATCTCAACATATTTTTTTTTCGACCTTCATGATAATTTCAAGTAATGAGCAGTACACCAATAAAACGTGGATGTTCAAGTTTCGTTCTCCTAGGTTGAAGCATTCGTTTGCAGTAACAGTTTGAATTTTTAGTTTTCACTCTGTTTTCTCCAATATTGACAGATGCAGTTCAAACTCTAAATCAAACATGGTTTGTGCTAGCTTCTTGAAACTTGACACAATAAAGTAGTTCTACGTTCTATCTCTAAGGTTTGTTTTCTCTTGATGTAGCCTTAAGCAGAGACTGGCGAATAACACTTTCAATGAAAGGCGTTGTT